>NC_025996.2:25570015-25592515 GCF_000442705.2 Elaeis guineensis
ATAACTTGGATAAAGGCTCGGAAGGGGCATCCATCCCATGGGATGCCAATGTTTCTTTACTGCATAAAATAAATCTCCACACGCCAGATAGAGAATCTTTGGTGCGTGGGATGCCAGGTAGGTGGCATCAACACCTTGACTCAACCCAGCCAAGGATCAACCTAAATCAAACCCAAAAGAAGATTGGATTTAATTAGCCCAAATTAGGAACCAATTTGAATCCGATTCAAACATAGGAGCTAGGATTTACAACATGTGCTAGCATATTCATCCTGCAAATATGATCTAATCTAATAGACCCTTGATCAATTCTCTTTGTGTATGACCCTGGGTTTCACATCTAGCTAGTAGTAGGTTTGGATATAAGTTGATCTGATTTGATTAGAATTCAATCTAATCGTTTAGGTCCAATAGAGCTCATCTAATTTTAATAATTAGAACTCTTTCTAATTGACAATTGAATTAAACTCTTTAATTCGATCAAAGCTACAAGACAATATTGACGTCTAGCAATATATCATATCTATTCAGAAGATATAAAATTTTGATAAAATATCAAAAATATCTTTTAGTAGTAAGTTACCATGCAATTCGATCATGTAATCATCCTGCATCTTGAATATGACTCTGGACATGAAAAAATATCAAATCCAATATCATATTCATATCTCACTCAATCTTATAATAATGATTTGATTAATAAATATTAAATTTTTTTTTTAATTTTTATTCTACTTTGATCAAAGACTTTCTGAATCATTATTCGATTAGAGTAAGTAGGATGCGATCTCCACTTATTAGGAGTGATCAATTTCATATTGACCTACTCACAACCTCCATATATATAATCCATCATATCCAAAACATCCTGTACATGACTCAGTCATGAATGAGTATGAACCAAAATGTGGACTCATGTATATAAAGTTCTATGATAGTCTCAGATTAAAAGATTACTTGCACAACTCCCATTAAAAGAAACATCTTTTGACAAGTAAGACTCTATAAGATATTTTCAAGTCAGATCAATTCAGTGGACTCGTTCACTAATGAGCACCCATATTCTTGTATTAGTGTCTCACACAAATGACTGTGAGATTAATCATCATATCCATTGAGCATACATAGGATGTACCAATCTTTTCGAAAATATTGATCTCTGACTTAATGATCCAACAATTAAGAATATTTTAGATTAAAATTTTAGTGTTTTAGGTCTTACAAGTATGATCTCATCATAATTCTAAAATCATTGCTCTAAGATGTAGCATATGATGAAACATAAATATCTTTTATTTATTTATAAAATATCATTACGTGAGTCAGGAAGATTAAAGAATAACCCATCAAAATATAAATTTGATTAGCTTGTAAGGCATCATTCTTTCAATGCGCACTTGAAAGGCAGAATCAAGCCAAAAAACAAGAAAGATTCAAATTTAGGATATTACGCTCCCTATTTTGAGTTGGAGGAAGGGAATCTAGGGGTCAAAAGTCAATCTTCCCATTTGATAGATGGGATGAAGGTGTAGATACATCCATATCAATGAATGAAATGTATAGGAATAATTCATTCGAGAATCAGAGAAGTATATCGAAATATACTCCTCTATGTCGGTTTAGACTTGAGATGGAAGGGATTGGTACAAAGAGGTTAAAATTCAATTTAATCATCCAATGGATGGGTCGGAGGTTTCTATAGCTCCGTATTATCGAATAAAATATGTCAAAATAATTCATTCGAGAATCAAAAGAGTATATTAAAATATATCCCACTGTATCGATTTAGGCTTGAGGTGTTTCGATTTCTTTAGTTTTTCAATTTTAATTAACTTAGTTACAGACCATTGGGTTATTGGCCAACCAAATATGTCATTTTAAATCTTGCATTGTCATTCATAATTGTATAATTAAATCTTGCATTGCCATCTATATATAACTTCTTTAATGTTGTCTATGATCTGCGGTAGATGGTGCACCATAGTAGACCTATCCATAGACCCACCAATCGATATTGATCTTCCATCAAAGAGATCGGATATTATGTAAGATTGTTAGTTAGCATCTACAATATATCACAGAAAAATGATTCTCATCCAGTAGTACATGATAATATGTTGGTCTGCTGGTCCCGTGAATGAAAACAAAATATAGATAAATTGATATAAAATTATTCTAAAAACAAGATAAATTATGTCAACCACAGTTCCTAATCAAACCATCATAATGTTATTTCCTACTCCAAGCATAAAAAATATGATGTTACTTTTATAAACATGGTACAGAGTCAAGGTATCATGATATACAATTAAATAAATAAAATATGTAGTTATTTTATTCTGTTACACAGTTAATCCAATATGATACATAATTATTTTATTTTGATATATAATTAATTCAGTATCATACATAATTATTTTTATTTTCAGAGATTATAGATCATGTCTTTCTGAGATCGGAGCCATCACAGCTGAGGAGAGAGCTATGGAGGAGAGAGATCTCATGCATCCAACTCGCATGATTTTGCACCTCTCACATCCGACAGTAAACTCTAACACTTTAGATATTCTCGTTTATATTATTTTATCCTTTACTAACTAATATAATATTCTTTATATTAGATATTTTATGCTCAGATTTGGATGATAGGGGGTCACCAGTGACTCTACAGTCACACGCAATAGCGATCGGCTCCTAGACATAGAGCCATGATCAAGGATCCATCTGACTCACGGTACCTCTAACTCGATCGGAGGATAGATAGCTCATCTACGTTCAGAGTCGTTCGTAAGTACTATAACTTCAATTAATATGTTTAGAATTTAGCCATTCTAAAGTTAACATTTATTTTTTAAAATCAATTTTGCAGCATGTTTAGAGAGCCTAGAATATCTCGTGTGGTTATCGACATCATCCGATGCTTGATGTCAGGGCTGGTGAATGAGTTCTCTAGCTTGCCATCTGGAGCTCGTGATGCAGCCTGAGAGATATTTTAGATAAGTTAGAAATATTTAATTTTTAAATTCATGGTACATTTATATTCTACTTATTCATACATACTTCGATTCTATCTTCCGAGAGTACTACCGATTTGAGACTTTCTAGGATGAGAAGGTTGACCGTCGGACCTTCGATGAGATGACCACATGGAGGCTTCGAGATGGCCTCTACGGCCTTAAGCAGTCTGCCATCAAGCATTTCGATTTTCAGTCACCATCAGATTGGAGGTCCTATAAGAATCATCGTGAAAGAAAAGTGCAGACAATTTCATGCATGTATTTTAAAATTTTTAGCAGCGAAAAATCTTAGGTTAAATCATTTAATCTAACATACATTAGATCTAATCTAAAAACCACCTTTGCTAGGATCGAAGACATGATGTAATGCATATAATTTGAATCTAAACAGCAACAAATCATAACTAAAGGAGTATATCATATCTACAAAAAAATAGAGATTGGATCTCTATATCTGAGAGTGGGTCGAAGATCACTGTAGTTGATATCCGTGGACTGTTGGTTCTTCTAGCTGTACATGCATCCGACCTCTACGGATAGCCATATGAAGCTTGATCTAATCGATCCCTCTGGAGTGCTAGCTTCTTGCAAAGACTCTTGATAGCTGATCTGAGAGGAAGAAAAGAACTTTTCTCTCGCAAAATCCAAGCCCTAGATAAAACCCTAAGGATCTCACCCTAAGAGAAGATGCCTCTCCTCAAGTTTCTCATGCCCAAAAGAAGACTACCGCCCCTCAATTTTTCTCATGGTTTTTCTCTGATGGAACTCATGGTCAATGCTTTATGTTTTCCATGGTGAAGACCCTCATATTTGTTGCACAAAATAGAGGCATCCATATATTGGGTGACAAAAGGAAAAATAGGAATAAGTTAGAGTTTGAATTCAAATCCCATTTGTATTTAAACTCTAACCAATTTAATCCTTATCAAGGAGGGCGACAAGGTAAGCTCTGGGCGTGGTGATTCATGCATAAAAGCCCAAAAGATCACCATGAAAAAAACTTCCTTTTGCATACCAAAACCATAAGGCTTTTATGGCATGTGATGAAGAGGTTGGAAGAGATTAAATCACTTCCAAACAATGATAGTTTAAATCAAATTTAAACTTTATAATCCATGAGGGTTGATGAGGGGGAGCACGTGAAGGGTTGAACCACTGATTTTCTTCATGTTAAAACCAGATTAGCATGGAGAATCACGTGGAGAAGGGAGTTGGCACAAGGGTGTTGGCGCTAGGGAGAAGTCCAAAAGTTTTGGACTCTTGGTTGATCTATTTTGGTCCTCATCCAAATCCATTTAGTTAGACCTAAATAGAAAAAAAGTGAACCTAATCTAATTAGACACTAAACCTTCTCAATTAAATTCTAATCAAATCAAAAATTAATTGAGCTCAAGTTTCAATCAAATCAGGAACTAATCTCCCTTAACGATTAGATTATCTCATAATCTAATCAGGTCAAACATAATTGAATCCAATTCAATTAGACTTGATCCAGACCTTATTGCTTAATTAAATTAAGCTAATCAGTAATCTAATTGCTAATCAATCTTCCTATAATTCACTAACATTTAAAAAATTATTTATTATAACTTTTGCATAGAGTTAATCATCAATCATATTGATGATTATATACTTCAATGATTCATAATCATCGATCAGCCATCTGATCAAACAAAAACTTTTGTGTGTGACTTCATAGGTTCGAACACTAAATTGATAGCATAAAAACTAATTTTTATACTAATAAAAATGACCATCTAGCAATGATACCCAACGTCCGAATAGTATCGAATCGTTGCAAAACAACATTCAAAAATTTATGGCATATGGTTACCATATAATTTATCCCTTTGACCCTCAATGCTCAAGATGACTTCAGAGTGAAATTGTCAACTCTTAATCAGTTCATTCACATTGTATCTCAACCTCATAAATCTTGTGACTCCTCATAAGGATTATCTTGGTTAAGATTTTGCTCAGTTGAAATACAGTGAAGCATTATTTTCAAAATCTGGAGTGATCAATCTCATTTTGACTCACACACAGATTTTGCAAGTACTTGACTGTATCTAAAAATCTTCCATCATCGTATTAGAAATACGGATGGTCTAACACTAAAGCATAGTGAATTGCTTGTAAGTTACTATAGTAATTTCAGATCGGAGGGATATTTATATTCATATCTTTTGTGAGCTACTCTTGACAACAGAGTGCTCCGTAGTTGGGTCAAGTTCAGTATAAATATACTCCTATATTATACTTGCATGCCATACCAGTATCTCCACACTGCTTGATTATGAGGACGACTAACCCATATGGCACACAATGATCTATACTTGATAAATATTATCATCCTTATTAATAACGTATTATTTGATCACGAATAAATTTAAGAACTACTCAATAAATCTTCCTTTATTGATTGAAAATAGTTCTAACGACTTCGTCATAACAAAAGGAGTTTAACAAGAAAGATGCAAAATTTATGATGAATTACCCAATAACTTTTATTAATTTTTAATTCATATATAATTTTCACATAATAAGCATAATCATCTACAAATAGATAATTGGCTTTAGGACACTTTTCTCAACAACTCCTACTTGAGCTAAAGCCAATCAAAACAGTATCGAATACCCATCTTTCATTTGTATTCATCAAACTTCTTGACTTCAAGGGTTTTAGTAAATGGATCGATCAAATTCTCTTTTCTATCAATCTTCTGAAGCTCGACGTCACTTCAATCGACGATCTCTCGAACAAGGTGATAGCAATGCAGAATGTGTTTGGTTATCTAATGGGACTTTGATTCTTTAGCTTGAGCTATGGCTTCAGTGCTGTCAAATACAGAAAGACTGGACCATCGATGAAGGGTGCCACTCCAAGCTCGCTGATAAACTTTCATAATCAAATATTTTTTTTAGCAGCATTAGATATCGCAGTATACTCCACCTCACAAACAGAATCGGCTATAGTATGCTGCTTGAAATTTTTTCAACAAATTGCTCCTCCATTTAAGGTAAAAATATAACCTAACATACTTTTGCTGTTATCACGATCTGACTGAAAATTAGAATCAGTATATTCCATAAGTTTTAAGTTAGATTTTTCATAAATGAGCCATTGGTTCTTAGTATTTCTTAAATACATAAAGATAGTTTTTATAACTTTTCAATGGTTTTCATCTAGATTAGACTGGTATCTACTTGCTACCTCTAGCTAGTGAGTAGGCCACATCTAGTCTTGTACATGTCATAGCATACATAAAAGATTCTACTATCGAGGTATATAGAATTCTACTCATACGCTCTCTCTTTAGAAGTTGTCGGACAATCTTTCTTAGAAAAAATAATTCTATGGCCTATCGGCTCCTTCTTGAAATTCATCATGCTGAGCCATTTCAGTACGATATCAATGTACGTAGATTGGGACAGTCCAAGCAACCTATTAGATTTGTCTCTATAGATTTTCATCCTTAGGATGTTGAATGCTTCTCCCACATTCTTCATGGAGAACTATGAAGGCAGCCAAAGCTTTACACTTTATAAAGTTGGGATATCATTCTCAATTAAGAGAATATCATCTATATAAAGTATAAAAAAAAATAACAACAGAGCTATTAGCCCATTTGTATATACAAAATTCTTCTCCATTCCTAATGAAGCCATATGTTTTGATCATTTTATCAAAATGCATGTTCCAACTCTGAGATGCTTGCTTCAATCCATAAATAGATCTCTGAAGCTTGCATACCTTAGATTCATCTGTAGATGTGAACCCTTCAGACTATATCATATATATCTCTTCATCCAGCTCTCCATTTAGAAAAGCTGTCTTGACATCTATTTGCTAGATTTCATGATCTAGATACGTCGCTATCGCAAGCATAATCCGAATGGATTTGAGCAATATCACAAAAAAAAATATCTTGTCATAGTCAATGCCATAATGTTGATGATATCCCTTAACAATCAAATAGGCTTTATAGGTCTCCAGCTTTTCTGTTGTGTCTCTTTTTTTTTGAAAATCTATTTGCACCCTATAGATTTTATCCCTTCAAGCGAATCAACGAGTATCCATACATCATTGATCTTCATGAATTCTATTTCAAACTTCATGGCTTCAAACCACTTATCAGAGTTAGCTCTCTACATGGCATCCATATAGGTGGTCGGATCCTCATTATTTTCATCTAGTTCAATAGGATCACCATCTTAGATCAAAAAATCATAGTATCTGTCTGACTGATGTAATACTCTATCGGATCTCCTCAAAGATGCCTCTACAATGGACTCCAGGTTTGATCTAATCAAATCTAGTTCTGTATTTCTACTTATCTGTGTTGGTTCTTTGACCTGTCAAATTTCATCAAGCTTGATCTTAGTGGCATTAGTTCCTTCCTTAAAGAACTCTTTTCTAAAAAAACTATCCTAAGAGCCATGAACACTTTTGTTTGTTAGCAAGATAGAAATAATATCTCTTAGTTTCTTTAAGATACCCCATAAATAAGTATTTATCGAATCAGAATCCAAGCTTATCAGTCTGCAAATATTTGACATAAGTCAGACAATCCCAAACCCTAAGGTGAGAGAGTGTCAGCCTCGTCCGATCCATATCTTATATGGAGTTTTTGTGACGGATCTACTTAGGATATTATTCAAAACATAACTAGCAGTCTTTGAAGCATAACCCCCAAAAAAAATTGACAGAGTTATAAACCCCATCATGGATTGAACCATGCCTAACAGAGTTTGATTCCTCCTTTCTGACATCTCATTATGTTGTGGTGTCCTAGGAGAGGTCCATTATGAGAGAATCCTATTCTCTTCTAAATATATCAAAAACTCATTGAAAAGGTATTCATCTCTTCGATTTGATCGAAGAGTTTTAATGCTCTACTCAATTTATTTTTTTACTTCATTATGGAATCATTTGAATATTTTAAATGATTCAGACTTATACTTTATAAGATAGATGTACCCATACCTAAATAGATCGTCAGTAAAAGTAATCAAGTACTTATATCCTTCTCTAGCACTCGTGTTCATGGGTCCATATGCATCAGTATGTACTAGACTCAGAACATTACTGGCCAACTCATCCTTTCCAGTAAAGAGTGACTTAGTCATCTTTCTAAGCAAACAGGACTCACAGGTCAGCAATGATTCACAATCATTGATGTCAAAATTTTTTTTTTTGATTAATCTGTTTATCCTGTTCTTATTTATATGACCGAACCGACAATGCCAAAGATATGCATCAGTGACATTATCTAATTTAAGACATTTGTTAGACGTGTATATTATAATAACAGACTGTGATAAAATATAAATATTATTTCTCAGTTATCCACTCATTACAGTAACACCATTCATAATGATATCACAATAATTTTTTTTATTGATAAATTATAATCATCTCTGGCCAGATTACATTTATCAAAAAGGTTTGATAATAGTGACAATCACTTAAATGATGATATTTGAATTA
This sequence comes from Elaeis guineensis, assembly GCF_000442705.2. Classification (NCBI taxonomy): domain Eukaryota; kingdom Viridiplantae; phylum Streptophyta; class Magnoliopsida; order Arecales; family Arecaceae; genus Elaeis; species Elaeis guineensis. Next base: position 25,578,524 of record NC_025996.2, read on the forward strand.
AAAACAAGCTCGATAATTTCTAAAGCTAGAACTGAAACATGACTTCTATCTCCAACATTTAGGAATATCTCACCATTTTCAAACTTTCTACTTACCTAAAGTTTCTGCAACGAATTGTAAATATTAATTGGACTTTCGATATCCAATATCCAGATAGTAGTATCATAAATAAAGAAATTACAAGGTGTTATCATATAAGCACCTTAATCAGTAACTAATTACTTATTTCTTTTTCTTAGCCTGTTAGGGTTAAGGGAAGCAAGATATTAAGAATAATTCTTCTTTCAATGATCCACTTTCTTATAAAAGAAGCACTCTACCTGATTTTGGTTTGCTTTAGGCTTCTTGGCCAGTTCGAGCTCAAGAATAATATTCAACTTCTGATGTCGACTATTGAAGTTGGGTCCCACAAGCTTGTCATTGTCTAACAGTAAGCGAAGCGATAATTTATCAGTCATTACTGAAAGAAAAAGAAAACATATGACCTATTAGTATATAAATTATTTAATCTTAAAGATTTGAACTTTAGTTTAAAGATTCTTCTACTATTTTATACGAATTGATAGTCTTTACCTTCAATTCGAAGAATTACCTTAATTTCTTAGTAGGTACTAGAATCTACATAGACTGTATATGGATCCGAGTAAAGCTCTGGCAAACCCATGTGCGCCTATGGGTAGGTTCTTAACAAATTATTTCTCCAAATAATTTCTAGCAATGATTTTGTCCCAGGCACCTCTTCAGCAGGTATAAGGTGTCTCCACTAAAAGTCTTGGTTAGATCCAACCATTAACATAAATATACTCAGTGAATCTAACTAATGAATGATTAGATCTGAGTAAAGCTCTGGTCAATCCAACCATTTATCAAATAGTACAATAGAATCATCATATAATAAATGATAATTCTAATATCCAGATAATCACCAGGTGTAAAGTGCCTCTAATGTTAATTTGAAATACTGGACCCATTACCATCCGCCTTAATGAAAGGCTATGAATTTGTTATCCCTATAACTTATTTATTTTAAGAACCTAATAATTTAAAAATTTTAATTATTTATTTTAGAATCAAGAGAAGAGATAGACTGACAATCAACAATCCTCCCACTGACTTCACCAAGTCTTTGAAGAGGATTAGAGACAAAGTTAGTTCAGCGATACCTAAATCAGTCAAATTGATTAACCTTAATGGTATAGATTAGCTTAAATCATCAGCCAACCAAACTCCAAACTTAATTGACCTAGTTAGCCAGATAAGTAAGATCGGTGGGAGGGTCTGCCAAAACTTGCCTTAGACCCCATCAAAATAGTCAAGTAAGTAGGTTGTCAATTTAAAACCATCGATCAGATGGTCAAACTTATCATAGACACCAATTGGTCAATAAGAATTGATCAGGTTAATCTATCGATCCAAATCATAACCACTGAGCCGTAATCAAGATCCATTTGTTAAAATCAAAATATGGACTTGATCAAGCTATAACTATTGAGGTTGATCTACAGACATCTTGATCTAATCTAATTCAACTCTTGATTAGATTTAATCTATTTCATAATTTAGTCCATATTTGATTTTAGCCCTAGGTCTAATCCAGTTAAATGATCTGATTCAAGCTATCCCATAGCTCCATATTTTATGCAATATCATTATATCTTGAATTCATAATTCTAGATCTCTTGGTTTCTACTTTTAATTCTCAATTAAGTGTAGAAATGAAATAATTTCGTATATAAAATAATTGCATAAAATATGAATTAATTTTTTATCCACAATTGAGTCGACTCTCCCTGGATCCGAGTTGACCCATCATAATGATGAATAGAAACCATTATTCTCATCCTGCACAATTGAGTCTATCGAGTCGACTCCAACAAAAATGAGTCGACTCGTCAGGGACTCGAGTTAACTCGAACAAAAATTGAGTCAACTCGACAGGCATACCAGCAACAAATTGCATATTTCAGATTATCAAAACCAACAGAAAATTAAATCATAAATCACTTTTTAGATTTAATCTAAATATTTTTATGATTTCACTTTTCAGATCTAATTATAGATCAGCATGAATTAGGACAACTTTTTCACTATAAGGGATAAGCCTTACAGTAGGACAATATTAGCGTCAGTACATGCAATCAATTTAATCATAAAATTCAGATCTATATGCATATATGATTATGTCAAAAGAAATCTGGCTCTGATACTATTTGAAAGAAAAGTGTAGGCCGTTTCATGCATATATCTTAAAATTTTTAGCAGTGAAAAATCTGAGATTAAACTATTTAATCTAACATGCATTAAATCTAATCTAAAAACCACCTTTGCTAGGATCGAAGACATGATATAATGCATATAATTTAAATCTAAATAGCAACAAATCATATCTGAAGGAGTAGATCATATCTACAAAGAAATAGAGATCGGATCTCTATATCTGAGCGCAGATCGAAGATCACCACAACTGATATATGTGGACTATTGGTTCTTCTAGCCGCACATGCATCCGACCTATATGAATATCCATACGAAGTCTAATCTGATCGATCTTCCTAAAGTGCTAGCTCCTTACAGAGACCCTTGATAACTGATCTGAGAAGAAGAAGAGAACTTTTCTCTCAGAAAACCCAAGCCCTAGATGAAACACTAAGGATCTCACCCTAAGAGGAGATGCCTCTCCTCAAGTCTCGCATGCCCAAAAGAAGACTACCGCCCCTCAATTTTTCTCACCATTTTTCTCTAATGGAACTCATGGTCAATGCTCTCTCTTTTCCATGGTGAAGACCCTCATATTTGTTGCACATAATAGAGGCATCCATATATTAGGCAACAAAAGGAAAAATAGGAATAAGTTGGAGTTTGAATTCAAATCCCATTTAAATTTAAACTCTAACAAATTTAATCCATATCAAAGAGGGTGATAAGGTAAGCTCTAGGCATGGTGATTCACACACAAAAACCCAAAAAATCACCATGAAAAAAACTTTCTTTTGCATGCCAAAACCATAAGGCTTTTATGGCATGTGATCAAGAGGTTGGAAGAGATCAAATCACTTCCAGACAAGGATAGTTTAAATCAAATTTGAACTTTTCTTATCCTAATCCATGTGGGGCGATGAGGGAGCATGTGTGAAGGGTTGAACCATTGATTTTCTTCACACTAAAACCAAATTAGCATGGAGAATCATGTGGAGAAGAAAGTTGGCACAAGGGTGTTGGCGTTAGGGAGAAGTCCAAAATTTTTGGACTCTTAGTTGATTTATTTTGGTCTTCATCCAAATCCATTTGGTTAGACCTAAATAGAAAAGAGTGAATCTAATCCAATTAGGCACTAAATTTTAATAATTAAATTCTAATCAAATTAAAAATTAATTGAGTCCAAATCTTGATCAATTAGGAACTAATCTCTCTTAGCAATTAGGTTATCTCATAACTTAATCGGATCAAACCTAAATGAATCCAATTCAATTAGACTTGATCCAGACCTTATTGCTCAATTAAATTGAGCTAGTCAGCAATCTAATTGCTAATCAGTCTTCCTATAATTTATTAACCCTTAGTAAATTATTTATTGTAATCTTTGCATAGGGTTAATCATCAATCACATTGATGATTATATCCTTCAACGATTTATAATTATCGATCAACCATCTGATCAGACAGAAACTTCTATATGCTTAATCCCATAGGTTCGAACACTAAGTCGGTAGCACCAAAATTAATTTTTATACTAATCGAAGTGACCATCTAGTAATGATATTCGATGTTTGGATAGTGTCGAATCATTACAAAGCAATATTCAAGAACCTGTGGCATATGATTATCATATAATTCATCTCTTTGATCCTCAATGCTCAGAATAACTTCAAAGTTAAACTATCAACTCTTAATCATTTCAGCCACATTGTGTCACAACCTCATAAATTCTGTGACTGCTCATAAGGATTATCCTGACCAAGATTTTGCTTAATTGAAACACAATAAGGCATCATCTCCAAAATCTGGAGTGGTCAATCCCATCTTGACTCCTACACAGATTTTGCGAATACTGTACTATACCCAAAAATCTTTTGTCATCATATTAGAAATACAGATAGTCTGACACCAAAACACAGTGAGTTACTTGTAAGTCACCATGGTGATCTTAGGTCGGAGAGACACTTATACCCATATCCTTCGCAAGCTACTCTTAACAATAGAGTGCTCCACAGTTGGATCAAGTACAGTGCAAATGTACTTTTATATTACACCTGCATGCCATTTCAGTACCTCCATACTCCTTGGTTATTAGGACAGCCAACCCATATGGCACACAATGACCTATACTTGATAAACATTATCATTTTTGTTAATAAAATATTATTTGATCACAAATTAGTTTAAGAACTATTAGATAAATCTTTCTTTATTTATTGAAAATAGCATTAAACTTTTGTGTCGGGGCATGCATGTATATTTTAAAAAAATTTTTCTAAACAACACAGTGGAATAGAAGATTAAAACTTCTGTTGCTCCTAGATTGATTTTGATGATTACAAAGCAGATTGAAGGGATACAAACAATTGAAAAAGTCCTTATGCTCTTCAAGGGCAAAATCATAATTTGCTAAAAATCCTGATTTGATAATATCATTGGTAGAACAAATGATTTGAAATCTATTGGTGAAAATTTCATTGTGTTTGGACTATATTTTGAAGTTATGAAGTTTGAAGTGCATGAGTCGACTCATGAGTCAACTCATGGCACTATGAGCTGAATGGCACGCAAAAAATTCCCATGGCACCTGGATTTTTGGCTTGGCACGACCTGTGAGTCGACTCATGAGTCGACCCACAAGGCATGAGTCGACTCATGAGTCGACCCTGCTGATTTGAGCCGAAAAATCCAGAAATCAGATCTTCTGGTCTGTTGCAACAGAAGTCGACTCATGAGTCGACTCCTGAAGCATGAGTCGACTCATGAGTCGACCCCTGCGACGGAAAATGTCAGCAACGGCTATTTTTTGCCCGTTTTAATTGCCATTTATGCTTCCTAAAAATCCTCTAACGGCTCTTTATCTGCCTAAATTGTTTTCTCTTGCTTCTAATGCTACAAAATGCTTTAAATGATGAAAGAAATTGCAGATTAAATAGCGGATCAAATGTGAAATCAAATGCGAAGAGAAAAAGAGAGGAAAAAGAGAAGAACAGAAGAGAGGATCCGAAATTTGCAAGAAAAAGCCTGAGATCAACGAAATATCCATAGAGAAAAAGAGAGAGGATCCACAATATACCAGAGAGATTGTGAAAGAGAAAAGAAGATCTTTCAAGGAGAGAATTCTTCACGCCTATCGTTTCAACCTTGATCTAGAGATCGTTCAAAGCTTTCAAGAGATCTTCAATCAACAATCAACCTCTTCTCAAGCGTTCAACCGTTCATTCATCTTGAGAAAATCTGAAAAAGGGGTTCTTCATTTGAGTAAAGCTTTTATTGTTATATTTGCTCATTTAAGGAGCTGTTATTGTATTCATCTGTGCTCTAAATATTCTTACTCTTTGTGAGTTTTTGCTCTTGTTTTTGGAGGATTTCCAAAACAAGGAAAGGTTGATCCGAACCTGAAATCGGAGTGTTTTGGGTTTGCTTGTACCCGGGAAACAAGTGTTCTAGCTTGGGATAGCTAGGGTCGGAGTTTCCGACGTCCTGTATTCTAGCTTGGGATAGCTAGTGTCGGAGTTTCCGACGTTTTGTATTCGGGTTGAATACAAAGGATAGTGGATTAAAATTCCCAAGTGGGATCTTGGGGAGTGGACGTAGGTGCAAGGTTAGCACCGAACCACTATAAATCCTTGTGTTTGTGGTGTGCTTTATCGCTTTATCTTATTTCTTTATTATCCTTGCAATACTGCTTTAGTTAATTAATATTGATTTAAAGCCATTGTTTTGTTCTTCATAAGTTATCTGTTGGGCTTAAAATTTTTAGAAACCCAATTCACCCCCCCTCTTGGGTTGCATAGCTGGGCAACAAGTGGTATCAGAGCCAGTGCTCTAGCCCTTCTTTGATCTAACAATCAAAGAGCCAAAGATCTATGGCAACCCATGTTGGAACTTCTCTAGCTGAGGGGCAATCAACAAACCGACCTCCACTTTTCAATGGGTCTAATTACACCTATTGAAAAGCTCAGATGAAGATTTTCATACAAGCACTCGACTATGATATGTGGAGTATCATAGTGAATGGTCCTCACACACCCACCAAGATTATAGATGGTGAGGAGTCAACCAAACCCGAGAAAGATTGGGATGAGGTTGATAAGAAATTGGCACAATTAAATGCCAAAGCTATGAATGTTCTTTATTGTGCACTAGATGCTAGTGAATTTAATCGCATTTCTACTTGTGCATCTGCTAAAGAAATATGGAATAGGTTAGAAGTCACCCATGAGGGAACAAATCAAGTAAAAGAGTCTAAAATAAACATGCTTGTACATAAATATGAATTGTTCAAAATAGAGCATGATGAGTCCATAACTGCTATGTTTACTCGTTTTACTGATATAATCAATGGTTTAAAAAGTCTTGGCAAATCTTATACTAACAGTGAACTTGTAAGGAAGATTCTCAGATCACTGCCAAGAACTTGGGAAGCCAAGGTGACTGCCATCCAAGAAGCAAAGGACTTGAACACTCTACCTCTAGAAGAGCTTCTTGGATCCTTGATGACTCATGAACTTAGCATGATGCAACATCAAGAGGATGAAATCAAAAAGAAAAGAACCATTGCCCTCAAATCCACAACTTCACCTGATTATGAAACAGATGACTCTGAAGATGAAGATCAGGATGAGGAGATGGCTCTCATCACCCGAAAATTCAAGAAGTTTCTAAGAAAAAGGAAACAGGGGATGAGAAAGAAATTTACAAAAGGGGATCAAAGCATAGAAAAGGAGAAAGATCAAACCCCTATATGCTACGAGTGCAAGAAGCCAGGACATTTCAGATCCGAATGTCCTCAATTGAAGAAAGGTCCAAAGAAATTCAAAAAGAAGGCAATGATGGCGACCTGGAGTGCGAGTGATGACTCAAGCTCCGACGTGGAAACCTCAACCGAACAAGCCAATCTGTGCCTGATGGCACATGAAAATGAGGTAACTTCTGAATCCACTAGTGAATTTACTTTTGAAGAATTGCATGAAGCTTTCTATGATTCAATTGATGAATTAAAGAAACTAGGGAAGAAAAACAAAGAGCTGAAATTGAAAAATCAGTCCTTAGTGAAACAAGCTGAAATTCTTTCAATTGAAAAATTCACATTGATTCAAGAAAATCAAAACTTTAAGGATGAAATTAACAGACTGAAATCTATAGTAGATAAGTTCACCTTAAGTTCAAACAAGCTAAATATGATCCTTGATAATCAGAAAGCTATATATGATAAGGCTGGACTTGGTTATAAACCCCTGAAGAAACAAAAATTTTTGAAGGATATTTATGCAAATTATTCAAGCAAAAAGCCTACAAATATTACTTGTTTTAAATGTGGAAGAATAGGACATAAATCATACACATGTCTTATTAACAAATATGCAAACACAAAGAAAATATGGGTTCCAAAAGGAACCATTCTGACTAACCTGAAAGGACCCAAGAAAGCTTGGGTACCTAAGACAGAAACTTGATCTGTGCTTGCAGGTGTGTCTAGCATCCCAAGAAGGAAACAGGAAATGGTATCTTGACAGCGGATGCTCGAGACACATGATTGGTGATGAATCACAATTCATCACGCTTGATGCTAAGGATGGAGGGATGGTCACCTTTGGAGATAATGGCAAAGGAAAGATCATCGGGATAGGTAACATTGGTATCACTCCCTCCAAATACATTGAGAATGTTTTACTTGTTAAAGGTTTAAAGCATAACTTACTTAGCATTAGTCAATTCTGTGATAAAGGGTATAAAGTAAGTTTTGAATCATCTGTATGCATTGTGACGAGTCCTATTAACGATGGCATTAAATTTATAGGACATAGGCATGGCAATGTTTATATGGTAGACTTGAATGATTTAACTAAATTAGACATGCAATGCCTAGTTTCCTTAAATGCTAAAATAAATGAGACTAGTTGGCTGTGGCATCGTAGACTTGCACATATTAGCATGCATTCTCTTTCAAAATTAATCAAAAAGGATTTAGTTCTCGGTTTGCCAAAATTAAATTTTGAAAAGGATAGAATTTGTGATGCATGCCAATTAGGTAAACAAACTAGAATATCATTTAAATCCAAAAATACTATTTCAACTTCTAGACCTTTAGAGCTCTTACATATGGATTTATTTGGACCAACTAAAACCACTAGTCTAGGAGGAAAACGATATGGATTTGTAATAATTGATGATTACTCTCGTTTTACTTGGGTTTTCTTTTTAGCTCACAAAAATGAAACTTTTCAAATTTTCACGAAATTTCATCGAAAAGTCACTAATGAAAAAGGGTTTTCAATTCAAAATATTAGAAGTGATCATGGAACAGAATTTGAAAATCATGACTTTGAAAATTTTTGTGATGAAAATGGAATTGGCCACAACTTCTCTGCTCCTAGGACACCCCAACAAAATGGGGTAGTTGAAAGGAAAAATAGAACCTTAGAAGAAATGGCCCGTACCATGCTCTGTGAAAGCAACCTTCCAAAATATTTTTGGGCGGAAGCTATTAACACAGCATGTTACATTTTAAATCGTGCTTTAATAAGACAATTTTTAAAGAAAACCCCCTATGAACTTTGGAAAGGAAGAAAACCAAATATTGCCTATTTTCATGTTTTTGGTTGCCGATGTTTTGTATTAAATAATGGCAAAGAAAAACTTGGTAAATTTGATGCAAAATCAGATTAAGCAATCCTTCTAGGTTACTCCTCCACTAGTAAAGCATTTAGAGTGTTCAACAAAAGAACCTTAGTAGTTGAGGAGTCCATACATGTTGTCTTTGATGAATCTAACGATCTTCCTTCAAGGAAGAATAAGGGTGTTGATGATGCAGATCCACTAATAGAAGGTATGAAGGAGATCACTCTAAAAGATTCAGCAACTCCAGAAGACAAGGATCAAGAAGATGAACAAAATGAGAAAGGTGAAGAAATTCAAGAACAACCTCAAGGTACAAATGACTTACCCAAGGAATGGAGGTATGTTCACAACCACCCTAAGGAATTAATTATCGGTGATCCTATGCATGGGGTAAAAACACGTTCTTCACTTAGAGATGTACTTAATCATTGTGCTTTTGTATCTCAACTTGAACCTAAAACTTTTGAAGAGGCTGAAAATGATCATAACTGGATTAATGCTATCTCAAGAAATAATGTTTGGACCTTAGTAAAAAGACCTAAAGATTATTCAATAATTGGCACAAAATGGGTCTTTAGAAACAAATTAGATGAGCATGGAAATGTAATTAGAAATAAAGCAAGACTGGTTGCTAAGGGATATAATCAAGAAGAAGGAATTGATTTTGATGAAACCTTTGCACCTGTTGCTAGATTAGAAGCCATTAGACTTCTACTTGCTTATGCTTGCTTTATGAAATTCAAACTATTTCAAATGGATGTTAAAAGTGCATTTTTAAATGGATATATTTCTGAAGAAGTATATGTAGAACAACCCCCTGGATTTGAAAATCATGCTTTTCCCAATCATGTCTTTAGATTAAATAAAGCTTTATATGGTCTAAAACAAGCACCTAGAGCATGGTATGAAAGGCTAAGCAAATTTCTACTAAATAATGGTTTCTCAAGAGGCAATGTAGACACAACCCTATTTATTAGAAGAAACCAAAATGATATGCTAATTATACAAATTTATGTTGATGACATAATTTTTGGGTCTACTAATGAATCCCTTTGTCAAGACTTTGCTAAGCTTATGCAGGGAGAGTTCGAGATGAGCATGATGGGAGAACTCACTTTCTTTCTCGGACTCCAAATCAAACAATCAAAAGAGGGAATCTCCATCACCCAAAGCAAGTACACCAAGGAACTACTCAAAAGATTTGGAATGGAGAACTGCAAACCTATTGGCACACCAATGAGTCCCTCAAGTAAGCTTGACAAGGATGATGAAGGTAAAAGCGTAGACTTAAAATACTATAGAGGTATGATTGGCTCATTATTATATTTAACTGCAAGTAGGCCTGATATCATGTTTAGTGTTTGCTTATGTGCAAGATATCAATCTAATCCTAAGGAATCTCATTTGAATGCTGTTAAAAGAATCCTTAGATACTTAAATGGTACACAAACTATAGGGTTATGGTACTCTAAGGACTCACAAATTAATTTGTTAGGATATTCTGATGCTGATTTTGCTAGATGTAAATTAGATAGAAAAAGCACAAGTGGAACTTGCCAATTTCTTGGAGTTAACCTAATCTCATGGTTTAGCAAGAAACAAAATTCGGTGGCACTGTCTACGGCTGAGGCCGAATACATTGCAGCCGGAAGTTGTTGTGCTCAAATCTTGTGGATTAAGCAACAACTCGAAGATTTTGGAATCAAACTTAATGAAACACCAATAAAATGTGATAATACAAGTGCTATAAATCTATCTAAAAATCCAATACAACACTCAAGATCTAAACATATTGAAATAAGACATCATTTTATAAGAGAACATGTTCAAAACAAAAATATAATTCTTGAATATGTTTGCACTGAAAATCAATTAGCTGATATCTTTACAAAGGCCCTTAGTGAGGAAAGATTCTGTGAAATTAGGAGAAATCTAGGAATTCTAGATCCATTTATCTGAAATTTCTCAATTTCCAAAGAATAGATGTCAAAAACTCTTAGAGCTCAATTTTCAACATCTATCCTGGTTCCAAAAGCTCAGTTTTATCACTCTAAAAACTTATCATTGAGCAAAATTCTTTCTCCCAAAGTTTTGAATTTTTCTGGAATTTATTTGCATTTTTTCTGATTTTCTGAACTTCATGAGTCGACCCCCATGAGTCGACTCAATGGCAAACTTGTAAATCCCACCAACTTCCATCGGGTTCATTGTTTTTAAAACGGAAAACCTTGTTTATGAGACGACTCATCTTCTCGTCGTCTTCCTTCCGAAAGCCGTCCTCTCCAAACTTCTGTTTTGCTCCAAATCCAAGGATCAATTCTGAGGCAATTCTCCCTCCTCCTCTCCACCAAAAATCGCCTCCTTGAAAAGGATTTTTCTGTGCTTTCTCGCAGTGTTAGGCGGGGTGGAACGTGCCCTAGAACTTCACCGTTCATTCAAAATCCACTTCTTTTCTCCACCAAAATTCTTCTTTACTCTTTTGTGATCCCTCCTCCACTGAATTCAAGTCTTCTTGTCTGCTACCTTATTGGATATGGCTCCAAAGATGAAACTTCCCCAAAGAAGGAAATCAATCCGAGAGCCTGAGGAAATTGTCCGAAAGAAAAGGCATGCTCAGTCTTCCACTGTTTCCAATCCAGTTTCAGTACCTGCTCAAGGTCCCTCTCAACCCTCCATAAGCCCCAGTGTAAATCTTCTTTCTGATAGAAAAGTAGAAACCGGGAAAAATATAGATTTTCGGTTCTTTGAGAAAGAAGGCTTTACTTTTGCTACCAAGATCAAAAATCAAGGATGGAAACTTTATTGCTCTCTTAAGGAAGTCACCTATGTTGATCTAGTCAGAGAGTTCTACCAGAACCTAAATTATGGAAACGGGTCTGTGACTTCAACTGTAAAGGAGATTGACATCTGTTTGGATTCTAGGATATTGGGAGAGATACTTCAGTTGCCTAGTGAAGGATACTCATATATGGAACTCCCAATTAAAGAAGAAGGGATCAGAATTATCTTAGGAGAAGATTTTTCAGGAAGTTTAAACAAATTGGAAGCAAAGCTACTGTCCATTGAAATGAGGGTCCTGCATCAGATTGTGACAAAACTATTCTTTCCTAGGAGTGGTAGACATGACTTACTATCTGGCAGAGATGTATGTGTCATGTTTCATATCATCACTCAGACCCCCCTAAACCTCCCTACACTTATGATAGAGGCCATGAGAAAAACTTTGAACAGATCCAAGGCACACTTGCCTTATGGTATGGCCCTTACTAGAGTTTTTAGGAGGTTTGGAGTTAGCTGTGAGGGGGAGACACCTACCAAGCTCTCACATGTGGACACTTTCAACCAACACAGCCTACACCGAATGGGAATTACAAAGACTGTTGGTGGTTGGATCAAGGGCTCTGAAGAAAGAGCTGAGGAGAGAGCTGAGGAAAGAGCTGAAGACATAACTGAAGGCAGAGTAGAAGAAGAAGGTCCATCTTCTCCTGTACATGATTTCAGGGCAGCTTCACCAGATACCCAGTTCATTCCTGATACTGAGGCTGGCCCTTCTGAGTTTACTAGGATGTCCACACCAGTGTATCAGCCAGAGAGCAGAGCACCTCATTCAGAGTTCAGATTGGCTGATGATCAGATCGAGCATATATCTCAGCGTGTGGCTTCTTTGTTGTCTAGCCAGTGGAGTAGTACTTCTTTTGCACCTGGAGCTACTTCTTCTGATCAGACCATTACTCCCCACATCTCCACTATATTTCAGATGATTTCAGATCAGTCCGTCAGGATACAGCAGCTTGAGGATACAGTCTGGAGACTTACTGGCAGAGTTCTTGACTTGCAGGGGCAAGTCCTTGCATTGGCCCATCCCCAGCCACAGGAGTCTACCATTGAGGTCACAGACCTCACTACAGAGGCTGGCAGGCTCAGAGGAGCACTAGAAGGTGGATATGAGCTACTGAGGAAAGAGATCAGAGGATCGAGTGAGCATGCTACCACCCAGTTCACTGCTCTACTTCAATCTGTTTCCAGAGCACTGAACGTACTTGATTCTATTAGACTCATGATATCAGCCCTAGTATCTCAGCGTTCTCAGCCTCCCAGTTCATCTCGTTCTCCTACTCGTGGCAGAGGCAGAAGGGGTAGAGGATGCACTTCTGATCCATCATCTTCTCATACCATATCTGATGACTCCGATCCATGATTTATCTTGATCATTGACTTATCTAGATCTTAGGAGTTAGTATCTTGTTCTAGGATCTATACCTTGGGGCCATGTATTGACATTTAGCTGGTTGAATTTTATGTTTTGAAACAATTATGATATTAATGGAATCATCTTTCTACCTCTTTGTAATGATTATATTTTGGTTATATTTCAATCTCCGATACATCTGTTGAAATATTATCTTCTCCTTATTGTTGTTTGCTATTGATAATTGCTATATTAAGGGGGAGCAAACATCTGTGAAAAACTCTAAAGAGGAAGAAATTAAAGAATATTTTTCAGAAAAGGAAAAGAAAGAGTTAACTATGTTTGATGATGTCAAAAAGGGGGAGAAATTAAAATTAAACAAAAATTGAAATTAGACAAAAAGCAAAACCCTAAATTATGAGAAAAAGGGGAGAAATTAAATTAAAACAAATATTGAAGAAATTAAACAAATATTGAAAAAATTAGACAAAAATAAGGATTGAAAGATTAAACAAAACTTTGAGAAATTTTGGTATCGAAATTTGGTATCAGACAGAGAAATTTGGTATCAGACAGAACTTTAATCCATCAAAAGCAAAATCATGAGTACAATGCAAATAAGTATTTTTTTATATATATGCTCTGATATTCAAACTTGCTTTTGAAATTTTACTCACCTTGAGACATCAATAAGAAATTTGTTTTACTCTGATTCATCCTACAATTTCTTTCAACTTGATCTGATACATGATAACATTTGATCCGATACAGTGTGAAGGTTTCTCTAAAATATTCTAACATTTGCTCTGATACTGTATGAAATTTTCTCTGATACATTAAAAATTTTCTTGCTCTGATACATTATAAAATCTTTTCTGATATCATTGTAAAAATTATTTTTGCTCTGATACATAGAAAAAGTTATTTATCTTCTCTTGCTCTGAAATATCTTGAACTCAAAATGATCTAATACCCTTTTCAAA
>NC_025996.2:25602515-25795015 GCF_000442705.2 Elaeis guineensis
TATTTGATTAATATAAATCAAATAGCATCCACTTAACTCTATTCACCGATAAATTAAACATCTAACTAATATATATATATATATATATATATATATATATATATATATATATATATATATTCATAAAAAATTAAAAAAAACATATATAGACATCTAATTTTATTTATAATTTTATTTAATTTTATATAATATTTATAAATTTTAAAAAAATAAATAATTATATTAATATATTATTAATTTAATATTTTTAAATTTTATAATCATAAAAATTAATTATCCAACATGTACATCCATGCATCCAATGTCCAATATCCGATCCATAAGGCGCATATGAATATATATATCCATCTAACAAAATAAATATAAATATATATATGCATCAATAAATAAATATAAATCTATATTTATCAAATAATATATATATATATATATATATATATATATATATATATATTTCCCATCTGCATTGATCCCGTTTGAGCCGCCTCCGTATTGCATGCATCAGGTGCAATTGGACGGCGCAAATCCCACGATGGATAATGCCACGCTATCCTTTGAATTTCACCGATTCCCGATCACGTGCTCTCCACCGTGCATATGCTCCAGGATTTGCCCACTTGGTGCATGCTATAATTTTTGTCTGAGCCCTGTTACGCAATGTTCATCGTTTAAACATACATCAATAAATCATCAGCTAAATCAGGATTTAACAAACGGTCAGGATCCTCTCATGATGGATAACCATTAAGCCGCTTCTACGTGGAGCCAAACACAAGAACCAACAAAAAAAAAAGAAAAAGAAAAAAAACACAAGAATAACATGTAGCAAGCTAGCCTTGATCATCATCTGTAATCACGAACGTAGAAATTCAACGCCTGCCATCTCAAAAGGCGCATCCTTTCCTTCCGAGAAAGAGAAGAGAGGGAAAGAGAGAGAGAGAGAGAGAGTGAGCAAAAGTTGAGAGACTGAAAGCTCGGAAGATGGAACCAAACGGTACAAAATCCTATCACTGCTCCAGTCTCCAGAGAGCAGGAAAAAGCTGCTGCCCTCGCTGCAACCCCACTCTCCCCTTCCACGGCCGGTGCGGCATTAGCAGAATAGCAAAGCTTTGGCGACCAACTTTCTTAGCCCATGTCATCTCTCTTAAATCATGACAAGACCCAGCGTCATCGGCAGGCGTTGATGTAGCCGAATATTTGGTGCACCGCCGTTGCTATTTCGTCCGCCGACCCAAGCTTGCACCCCTCCTCCATCTGTTCGCTCGTTTTAATTACCGGACAAAATATCTTAGATTTGGTGCTTAAAAGAAAGCATTAATTAGCTTTTAAAACTAATAATAGAAGTTTTTTGTCTTTTGTTGTAGCACTAACTTTGAGGTTAAGGGAGTAGAGGATAGAGGAGGGATCGAGGGAGGTGATGTTGAGGTGGAGGACGGAGAGGCGGAGCTCCTCCAACGCGGCGATGGCCCGCACCAGCTGCCCGGCCCGTCGCCGCGCTGCCACCTTCAGATTCACGTGCCCCTGCACCACCGTGGCCTCTACGTCCACCCCTCCCTCCTCCGCCACCACCTCCGGCGACTCCTCGCCGTTCTCCTCCTCCTCCTTGACCCGTCGCTGCTGTTGGGACTGCGAGTAGCTCGTGTACTGCGGGGAGATGAAGAAACCCTTCAGCGAGGCGGCCGCCGCCGCCCCGGTGCACGCGTCCTCCTCGCTGCTGGATCTCGGGATGGTGTTGCATGTGGAGGACACGGCGGCGGACGTGCGCTGCCGTTTCTCGGCCTGAAGGGAGAGAAGGAGCTGCTCGAGCTCCTTGATGAAGTCGATGGCCCCCCCGATGATGGAGGCCTGGTCCCCCTGCGGCCAAAAACAACATCGTCAAATGAGGAAATATGGATGGAATTGGAAGAAGATGAGAGAGAGAGAGAGAGCGCGAGCGTACACGTTGGACGAAAGAGGGGGGCATGACGGCGCGAAGGGCGGCGAGGTGGTCGTTCATTAGTCGCCGGCGGTTGCGCTCAACGGCGATGTGGGTCATCCGCTGGCTCTCAGCCTCTTCCGCGCTCTTCGTTGAGGCCGCCGCCACCCGTGACCTCTTCCTCGTCTTCCTCTCCCTCGTCTCCACCGCCGCCGGAGATCTGGTGGTTCCAGAGGGGAGTTGGCGGTGGTGGTCGGGTTCGTGACCGTCGACGCCTCTGGCGTCGGACAGGGACTCGGAGGCGTGGGTGACGCAGCTCTCCAGCTGCTCCGCGGCACGGGAGGAGTCGATCTCAGCAGTCCATTTTTTATCTTGGTGGCTCTGGAGGCGGAGGAGGAGCTGGAAGTTGGATTCCGGTGGGAAGGAGGTCAAGAGCTCTCGCTGGTGCTGCTGCTGTTGCTGGACGACTTGGAAGTGGAGTTGCGGCTCTTCCTCTTCTTCCGTCTCCTCCTCCGCTTGCATTGCGCTTTGGAGCAGTTGGAGGAAGGGCATTCGGTGGTAATGGTGTGGAATGAAGCTGCCGTAGCTCATTTCTCGACCAGAACTCGGGCTCCAGTCTTCCGGTTCCAAGCACTCCGAGCCCCTCCCCTCTCCAGCCAACTGCATTTTTTTTTTATGAAATTAACGCCAAAAAAAAAGTGAAAATGGACTGAATTGACCAGGAGATTTGCCAAGAAAACGAATTTCATTAAAAATAGCAGCTCAAACTCACCACCTAAGAGGCAAGGTGGAATCGAGTGCAAAAGGAATACATATTATTATACAAGGAAGAAGAAACCGGGTTTATCCTGTTGTTCTACTACCTAGATTTTTCTATTTATTACTTGTACTGCATTCAATAAAATCTCCAGAAAAAGGGGTCAACACCCACATCTCTTGCATCCAGAAAGAGAGGAAACTAGTTAAGAGGTGCAGAGGGTGGTAGTAAATTGACTTACATAGGGGTTGATGGGTCCTCGGAGCCTCTCCATCGGATAAGTTGGGGAGAATTGACCGCTCCTGCTCCTACCAGTTGCGGGAAGTACCTCTTCAAAACCCCCCACTTCTTCTCTTCACGATCAAATTAAAAAGGGGGCCTCTTAAATCCCCTCAACACCCGCACGAAGCAATAAATATGGAGGCAAAGAGAGGCTGCAGAGCGAGAAAGGAACTAGAGCTCATTACTCTCTGCTCCTTCCCTACTTCTTTTTCTTTTCTTTAATTACCTCCCTCATACGCCTGCATTGTGAAGACCTGGTCGGTCCGCTCTCTGCACAACCATAAAAGAGGGGGAAGGAGAGGAGGAAAAAAAGCAAAAAAAAAAAAAAAAGGGAAAGGATAGGAAATAGAGGTTAGAGAAGGAGAGAGGTGAGGAGGTGATAGAAACTAGAAAGTGATGAGTGTGGTGGTAAACGAGAAGAAGGGTTAGGTTAAAGGCTTGCAGCTAAAAATAATATGCTGGAGTATCTGGGAAAGCAGTGTGAGTATGATAATATGAAGGCAATATATGGACTGGCGACTAGGGGGAGTGGGTCAGATACAGAATGCGAACCTTGGGTTAATTAGGGTTTAGGGATGGGGATCCGGACCTGGGGATTGTGGCCCTGTCTAGTTCGCAAGCTCCCATGCATTATTGCTGGATGGCAGATTTGTCCAGAAGTGGCGGCAAGCAGTTGTGGGGACTCCCGTTGGCACCCCCACTTCTAAGCCCTCGCTCATTTAATTATAGGAGAGAGACTACAAATACGAGAAACTTTTTGGTGGGCCGCTTGCCTTACCCTACCAGGAGGTCCGGGACGAGAAAGTTTCGGAATCTTGCAAGAAGAATAAAGAGGAAACAAGCAAATTATAGGATACTAACGAGTATACATGTGTTTGAGAGGAAAGGCATGATAGTTGTAATCTCCGGTATGATCTTTTTTATTTTTTTAGTTTGTGCATTTATTTTATCGAATAAATTTTTTATGATCAATTTTATTATAAAAAAATTATAATTGGATCATCATCATCTGCCACATTTCGAAGCACACTATATCTATATTTAAAAAAATAAAAATAAATAAATCATAAAGAGTTAGGTGATAAATCTTCGAAGCAACTGTATATCTGTATTTAAAAAAAATAAAAATAAATAAATCATAAAGAGTTAGGTGATTTTATCAAAATTATTCAAATATTTTTAGATTTATTTATTTTTATTTTTTTAATATTTTAATACTACATGGTATATTTTGAATTGACAAAATATCATAATTTTTTTTTGATCAATTTGATTATAAAAATTTTATTTATTTATCTCTCGAGCCAAGAATATTTGGGAGGGATAGCGACAGTGGTATTTTAGAAGAACAGGTTAATTTAGAGACCATGAGTGAAGATTTAATATAATTTATGTTATTTAAGAAATATGGTACAAGATTTTAGGAGCAAGCAGTTGTTAGCATGGTTGATTAGCACTCAACCTCAGAATCTGTCCTCGACAGATCTAGTCTTCAAGTCTTGAATTTTGGTAGAGGAAAAATTATAAAGAAAATAAAACTATAAAGCTAAGCTGAAGCAAGGCACTTAGTGCTCAAATTCAACTTATACTGTAGTCGAGTGAAGGCCATGTTCAAATAAATGAACATCCAACACAAGCTCAAACCAATCTCTGTCCACATCAAGCAAAACTCATCAACCTGTTCGAAAATGATACGTTTAATAGATTGATAACAACCCTAGATCTCTGAAGCCAAGTTCTTATATATACTTTCAGACGACTTGCTCAATTTATAGTCTTGGGTTAGGATTATGTGTAAGATATGAGATCATTTCAGAAATTAGAAATCATAACTCAATGTATTAATATTTATGAAAAAGCTTATCTAAGTAGTTGCTTAATCCATTATTCCTTGTCAAAAAAAATATATATTTACAAAAAAGGGATAGATTATTATTTAACTAATAATTGAACTAATAAAAAATATTTATTATCTGTTAACGCATGCTCAGCCAAAAAAATAATAATAATAAAATAAATTTTGGTAAATCTCATGCTTGGCTCAACCATAATTGAATACACTAATTTCTACCCAAGCACCAGCTTGTCATTCGGCATATATTCTCAGAAAGCAGAAAGCGAACTCACAATGAGAAACATAATTTAGGGAAGGGTCAGCTTGATGCGACCACCCAAAGGTTTGGGAGGCAGTGTTCGAGTTCTTACGGTTCAAATGATCTAGTTCTCTTTCTACTGTTTTATATTCCAACCACCAAAATAATGTCTTGGAAAAACTAGATGTGACGCGAGCCCTCCCAAAAGGCTTCAATTGGTTTCCTATGGCTGTATCTATTCAGTCTTGCCCGCGGTGGTACGTCATTACTCGTACAGAGGATCTTCATCTCTTGATCTCAAAAGGATTGTGGCGTCACAAAATGGCACCTACGGAGAGTCCTGCACATGGCTAATGCAGTGTGAAAGCACATGGCCCAGCTGGAAGGTATAGAGACAACGGGGCATTCCGGATTCCATGGATTGAACTTGGATGGATTTAGAGTACCCAACTGAGAGGGGTGCATTTTAATTTTCTGGGATGCGGCGAACTTCCATAAAATATGTATGGGCAGCTTGGAGCCACAAAAAAAATTTGAGAATATTTAGATATGATAAAAATCTCTCTCATAATTTTTGATAATATTTCTGTACATGTGGCTTTTGATGGTGCATAAGCATAATATCATTTTATCTATTTTTTACATGCCAATAACCCTTTAATTGCATATGTAAAATTTTTTATAAATTTTTATTTAATCTCATGCCAATTATATATGATAGATCTTAATATTCATATAGTAAAATCTTTCAAATATTTTTTTTCTGATTCCAATCAATATAGATTCATTTGTAGTTAATTACGCTGATCGTGGTTGTTGTTGAATTTAAATTTTTAATTTGATAAAAATATTTTGTATTAAAATATATTTAATTTTATATTAATTATATAATTAATACATCTTGCTATATTTATACAAGATTCGAAATCTATTCGTTCATCTACTGACTTCAAGTCCAGCTGTCGGTATTCCCATGACATGTAGATGGTTCCGAAGGATCTATAATTCTTTATCAAAAAAAAAAATCTAATTATATTTATATAATCAGAGCCTTTAATTAAAATATTCGAAACCATCAATCAGTTAAAGACTTAAATTTCCATCTACATCACAAGTAGATTGATAGACAAGACTCATGAGAGAGACCGACATGTGCTATGTTCGGAAAATGTTTCATTGACATCCGTTTCACAAAATCTACCATATAATATAGTCTTCCTAGGGAAAGAGAAAGAAGACCTATTAGAAATAAATTATTCAAACACAAATTTTTATAGATGCACCTTTTAAGACACAGCCCCTCCGAGGAGAGATATGACAATTGCTGCATAGCCCAGTACAGCTTTTACATCGCAGAGCCATGGTTCCCAGGGTATAGCTATTAAGAATACGTTCGTTTTGATTAGCTAACAACAGTGAATAGCCATAATCTAACAATAGTTTAAGATTGCATATCGACAGGGAATCTTGGAAGCTGACAAACATTCGCAGTGGACGCCAGAGCCACGCCTGGAAGTAGCATCATTTGGTTCGAGGGATGCTGCAAAATTTTGGACTACCCTACCTAAACTTTTCTAACCTTGAAATGGACTAGATAAACAAGCAATGTGCTCGATCTCCATCTCCTCGTTCTCCAATCCTCTTCGTGTCCTACTTCCTTGTCCTTGTTTTCAGTCGATTATAATTGGCCTCCTTTTGACCATGGAAAACATATTCCCGATGTCTGTGCTTGGTAGACTATCCTATTTTTTACCGCGTACTGCCTCCAAAACTGATGTAAAACGTCACGGTAAAACAAGTGAAAGGTGATACAATGAACTCTGCAGCGTACGCGCGTACACCTATTTTCTTTACGCTAAGGATGCTAAATTTATTATAAATTGCAAAGCAGTGTCTCTCGTCACGCACGATTTTTTTTTTTTGCCAAGGCAATCATCCAATCATTGGAAGCACTGTTCGTAGAAATTTTATCAGGTTCTATTGTTATTTCCAGCAGAGTGTTGCTCAGGTTCAAGAACAATATCTATTTTTTTTATCTATTAGATCCAACCAGTTCACTTACAACTGACCGGGTGTTTACTACCATCATTCTCTCTGTTGAAGGATAGATTTGTGTGTGATGCTAGCGTCGCTCCAAAATATGATTCGATTTGCGTGTGATGCTGGCGTTGCTCCAAAATAGGGACACCAAGGAAAGATACGTACCTCAAGCTAGCAGCAGGAAGGCAATGCTTGGGTGATAGGAGGTGAAAAGATGACCGGCCTCCTCGTATGATTTTTGTCCGGAAAGAAGAACGTGTTTCCCCGACGGGGGAAGAAAAAAAATGATAATAATAACTCCTCATCTCTATGCTGTTCCCTAGGCTGTGGGAGGGTCGGTACAAGTGTACCTCTTTTGAGCTCCAGCTGTCCTGAGGTTTGACATTGTAGGGTGCTATCCTCGACGGGGATTCCTGTTAGGTGGTGTACGTTACGGAAAGCATCTGACAGGGATCCGACGGTTCCACAGTATGGAAGGCTCTCAGCGGGCTTCAATAGAACAGTCAAACTTGCCTTCATCTTTTACCAGCACCATAGGTCAGAGATGATTCTGTATAAAAATTTATATTAATATATATTTTTAAATATATATATATTTAAATATTTAAATTTATATAAATATTTTTTAAAAATTAATATATATATATATATATATTCTCATAAAATATTTTTTTTGCATATGCATTCATATCATTTAAAATCATTAAAAATTAACGGTTTAAAATTAAAATAACTAAAATATCTTTATAAATAGATGTGCAAAAAAAAAATTATAAAGATATATATGCAAATAGTATCTTCCGATTTATTTTTTTGGATGAGATTCTGAATTGTTACATATGGTATTAGAGTGAATATGGTCCATGATCTACATGGATTGAGGGACCATGCAATATTGATCTAGGATTTGTAATTGGATTTGAATATATTTGGACTCTTATCTCGATGAGAATATTAGAGTATAAAAGAAGGGAATATGTAAGGATCTATATGAATGTGTTTAATTCCGTATCAGTTATATAATGAGTAAATCTTGAATACTTATATAAAATCAAAAATCTAAATAATATTTTTTAGTTAGTTTTTTCTAGTGAAATCATGAATTTTTATATCCAGACTCTTTCTTTTCTGTATTTTGCTTCGATGGCCTTTAATGCAAGGTTAGACAATGTTATAGTTTTGTTTGAAAACTATTTATTAGTTCTTCTAATAAGTATAAGCTATTGCGAAAAAGAAAAATTAGAAATATAAGATGCTATATTTATCAAAGTAGTTTTGTCAGTCAGAGAATATTGAATTTTTGTTTGATTGCAGATTTTGTATTAATCTTTATAGGAGTCTCATTTTAGTACTTTTTATATATATCATTATAAATATTTTTTTATTGGATAATTTCCTCTAAAATTACTCTTTGCATATCTATCTCTCAAATTATCCTTTATTTGCAGTGATACTTTATCTATTAGAATTTAGACTAATGGTCTTTAAGTAACCATTTTAAGTATACAAGGGCATCATTACCTTTTTACATTAACAATCTTGAACAAATAATATTTAATTTATATTGTAAAGAGTTATATTTTTGCACAAATTTTTGTAAATATTGATATAAAGGATATATAATAAAGTTATTTTATATTTATAAAAATTATTTATTAACACCGATAGTTAAAAATCTAATAAAAGGCTCATCCTTGCAAGTTTTGCAAGCAAATTTGAGGTATATATGAAATGGTGATTTTTGAAAGATAAATATATAATAAACCATATTTATAGGATTTAATACAAAACATCTTTTATATGTTTATCCACTTCACAATAATATAGTTGATGTGAAAGACTTTCTTCTGCTGGGAATGGTTTATAATAATAACTTTCCACTAAAATAGTTATGCTTATTATAAACAAGCTTGATTCCATATTATTTTCTTTCCATACATATCTTTAAAAAGTCTGCATATATAAAACTTATTCTATATCTTATGCTCCCTTTATTCTCCCAGCAAATGCTACCATAACAGCTATTATTTTTGAGAAAACTTTTACTCTTAAATTATTCGCATATAAAATAATATTATGACATTCATTATTTATTATTATAATAGAAATAACGGTCAATAAAGGAAGAATAATAATGTTTTTGATAAATTATTATCATTGAATAGTCTTATTTCCAAGTTGCTATAAACATTAAATATTACCTTATTTACCTAAAAGTACAAATGTTAGCACCAACGAGCTAACTGCAAGGGTTAAGATTCAAATCTAAATGTTAACCCTGAAGCTAGTTAGGTTCAGAAGCTGAGTCAAGCATGACTTACAGAGTGGCGTATAAATATATGTCAGCCTGGTAAATTTTCAATGTACCCTCTTCACTGGTTTTTTGCTGCTTTTATTTTCTAGAGCAGTAGCTCATCTAAATAATAAGCAAGCCCCCTTCCTCGCGGTAATAAGAGTCCTTCTGCTTTTTTATTTTATTATATATTGTCATTATTATTTGTGATGAGGGTCTTTTACCTGCTGGTTCGCTGGACGATACACAATAGGCTGTAAAAAAACAGAAAGGGGAAAAAGAATTATATCTCTTACGTACTAAATGAATGTGGATGGCTGGAGCTGCGCCCACCAGTGTAGTGCACATGGCCCTTGGACGCTTCTCCGTGTCATGATGAGGACGGGGAGCCTCATCTCAACCATGAATGGAGATCGTATGATGGCTTTGGACCAATCGCAAGGACCATTCCGTAACGAGACTGGCAGGCGAAGCCGCGCATGCGGTCCGCGGGCCACCAACCAGTTTGGCTGATCAAAGGTCGTGGTACAGATGCTAGCTTGCTCACCTCGTGTAAACCCAACAGCTCACAGTGCCGGTCGCTGGGCTCAAAGAAGATGGATAAATTATAGCAATATTTTCTCAATTCTAATTTAATATTAATTTATAACTCATATGATATATAAGATATATTTTTTAAAATAATATTTAATAAATAAATAATATTTTAATATAATATTTTTATAACATATTATACTATCTTCTATGAAGATTAAGCTCTCGAGGCCTCAACGAACCAACTTACACCGACACAACTCGCACAGATCTCATATATTTGAAAAAAAATTCAATAAAACTAATAAATTTCTCTAATCTCTCTCAATTCTCTCCTTTCTTACGTAACTTTGAAAATGAATCCTATAAAATATCATACTTCTATCAAACTTAAGCTCTCAAAATCCACCATAACTTACACATAGGGATGGCAATCGGGTCTGATCGAATCAGATATGAATCGAATCAAAAAATATCAAATCTGAACCTGACCTATTTATTAAATAGGTCAGATTTTCAAACCTGAATCTTACCCATTTAATAAACAGATCATCCAATCCGATCCGTTTAACTTATTTATTAAACATTAATCTATTTAATCGACCTGATCCAACCCGTTTAATCGGTTTATCATTTAACCTATTTATTAAATAGTTAACCTGTTTAACCGACCCGACCCACCCATTTAATCTGTTTATCATTTAACCTATTTAATAGATGAACAACCTATTTAACCGATCTGACCTACCCCATTTAACCTATTTTTAAATAAGACAAATATCATAATTCACAAATAGCCAGTATGTTTAATTCAAGACAAAATATACCATTTCAAACTGGAACATATTATCTTAAAGGAGAACAAATGCTGCCACTGTTTACATATGATCACTTTAAATAACATAAAGCATGAGGAGAAAACTGCTCAAGAATTAAAAAAAAAAAAAATTTGTCAACCAAATAAGTAATCACAGTGCTTTTAAGTCCAACTCATATCATGCATGAAAGTATGAAACCTATAATATCTTATTATAGAATATAAAATACATATATCAAAATATTAAGTTAACATATTACTGTAAATAACATTAGAATTCAGAACATATTCTCAAATTACAACCCAATGATGACAAAGAAGATAGCAATACTGCAACAGTAACACATATAGAAGATTCAAATAGGATACAACATTAACTCTAAGCTAAATCGCATTACCAACAATATATTCAAATTAAATCGGTAGTAGCGGCCTAAAGTCTAGCTTTTATGAGTTTCAGCAATTAACCATAGAGACTCGGGGCTCATATTACCCATCATCATAGTTCATAGAAGTCGGGGCTAATTTCTTAGAAGGAACTCATCCTGGTTCCTGCATGAAAATTTATATTTTAGCAATGTTCAATTAAGTACAAAATATTGACAAGAAAAAGTGAAGGATATAAATATGTGTATAACTTCAAATACATGGATCTGCTAATCTAGATTCTCATCCATCTCAAGAATGATAATAAAGTTGCTGCATCTGAAAAATATCAGAATAGCAAAAAATAAAAAAAAAAGAAGATAGCAATCTAGAAAAAGAAGACGAGGCTCGAATCTGATAAAGTGATAATTAATCCACAGCTGAATCAAAATGACTACAATCGGTTGTTAGAATTCTAGATTTGGCGTATATATATGTGTTTAAAATTTTTATTTTCTAAACACCGCAGCAGAGAATAAGATTAAAATATTTTTAATCTGAATTTTGCATGCATAAAAATATAAAATCACATAGATCTATTTCATATGTTGAAATTGATATATGCTGAAATTTAGATTGTGATCAAATCACATATCTGTTTCGCAATCTCTTTCTTCAAAATTAAATCTGAAAGAGACGAGGCTCTCTGTTAGCCACACAAGTATCCGACTTCTATGAGTATCCATTTGGGATCATCTGAACAGTCCTCTATAATCTGAATTTTGATTCTTCAAAATTCAGCCTGCTGAATCTGAACGAAGTCTGGATAGCAATTAACACTTGATCTTTCTCCTTAATTTTTTTTTCTCCTCTTCTCTAGAGTTTTTCTCGCTATGTGCTGCTATCAGATGTTAGAAACTTGCAAGAAAGAGGCATCCAAACTTCTCTAGGCGTGAAACTCCTTGAGATGCGCATCCCAAGGAAGGGTGTATAGAACATCCAAGAGAAGAGAAAGGGAGAGTAAGAGAAGATGTGGGAGAGCCTTTGGGTGTGAGGGACTGATGATTTTGATGCTCTAGGGACTTAGGAGAGGTCCCTTTAAATAGACATAAGGATTGAATCTTATTCAATCTCACAATAAAGTCCTACTTGCATTAGGATTCTATTAACTTAAGTTATCCAACTTACATTAGGAAGCTCATTAGGCGTCAACTATTGGAGCCTTTGCATCCATAATTAGACACCCTCTTTTGCACCCAAGAGATATCTCATATGAAAACAAAGGCCCTCTAATTAATAGACACGTTCAAATTGATCAAATCAAAGTGGCACCCCATAATAACTATCAAGGAGATTTATAAGGGACTTGCATCCTTAATTTATGTGATCCATAATCTTAGACACCCAATAATTGAAGTCTAATAAATCTTATTCATGTAGGTTATTAGCAGGTAATTAAGTTAGAATTATCTTATCAAATAAGTAACCCAACGGAAAGAGGAATTAGGTTCAATCATGTACTAGCAAGGTTACCATAAACCCAATGGGTTTTCTAAATTCAATTGACACTTCATAAGCTCAATTTCTTATTCCAGCCTAATCCCTTTGTTGTGTGACTCCATAGATTCAATTCTACCTGGTAGTGAGATATACAATGATCTCTATCATTATATTATTGAAACTTTTCAATGGATCGGAATAATTCTATTCTAACTCAGCAAAGATTATCGATCTGAACAATTCTAATGAGCTCTCACAATCCACCAGTGACACCTAGCAGTATATAGTAGCAATTCAGTAGAACTGAAATGAATCTCTAGGTGTCGTTAACATGTGATTTAGTCCCTCTATCGTGAGTTCCGACTAGATGGCAGGTTATGGATAAATCATCAAACCTCAACATCTATCATATGATAGATTGATTAGCTCAAGTCTAGTTGTGACTTTTATGAAAATTCTTTTTCATCAATCACTGTTGTGGCCACAGACTCTTGGACTTAGCTTCTCAAATCCATAGGACTACTCCTCTCTATCAAGATCGATAGATCCTATCTTGATGCGTACCCCACTCCTACAGTGGACCAACTGTCGTCAACATCCACTACAAGGGCTCATTGAAACTCATGTTTATGTATCAATCAAACTCCAATAGCCTCACTGCAAGTAGCAATACCATCTCAAGTCAAAGGACCAGTCACACAACTACAACATCGAAATAATCACTGATGATTGAATAGAAATCTAAATGATCTCTCGTATGGTCAGACTCAGTGTCAGTTGTTCTTTAACAACCATCCGCATTTATCGCCCTATGTCTCTATACAGTAGATTAGAGACCCATCTATCCCGAAAGAAGTGATTTGTGTGTCAGTCTATCCGAATTTATCATCGTCCTTATGATGATCCTATGATCGGGAGCCTTTAGAAATTAAATACATGATCCTATGATCGGGAGCCTTTAGAAATTAAATACATATCTCTAAGTCTCAACACTTTGAGAATATGTATCGAAACTAATTCCATAGATGATTCAAAGACACATTACACTTGAATGAAAAAGAACTTGCCCTTTTATTTATCATATCAATATATTAAGTATAAAATTTTGCCTTAGATATATTACAATGTGTCAGCCATATTGACTTCTAGGATATACATCTAACAATCTCCCACTTGGACTAAAGCCAATTGGTCACAAATCTATGTCCTATCTTTTCAAGGTGGACATCCATTTTTGGATTGGCTCAACTGCTTAGTCAGTGGATCTGCCATATTTTTTGCAGAGTCTACTTTTCGCTCCTTGATATGAGGTAATTGCATATATCGGTGCCCTATGTGTTTAGACTTCTGGTGAGATCTTGGCTCTTTAACAAGGGCTATAGTGTCATTGTCTTAGTAGTACTGTGTCATGACATGACATCCAGTTCTACAACTAACATTAAAATCAAAATTCGTCCTACACATCTATAGCACACAGCCTCTATTGATCAATTACTCAAAACTCTTCTAGTAAATCGAATAAGAATACACCCTCGAATCGCAACTCAGAATCACCTCCAAAGACTAAGAACAGATTCTTAGTCCTTTTTAAGTACTTAAGGATGTTCTTCACAGCTATCCAGTGCTCCTCATCTGGATTTGACTAATACTTGCTCGTGATACTCATAGCAAAGAAAATATCAGGTCTAGTACATAGCATGACATACATGAGGCTTCCTATTGTCGAAGTATAAGAAATCATACTCATACGCTGAATCTCCTCAGATGTGGTCGGACACATCGTCTTGGAGAGACGAATACCATGCCTAAGAGGTAAAAGACCTCTCTTAGAGTTTTTCATGCTGAACCTCTTCAGCACCTTCTCTATGTACAGCTTTTCTGACAGGCCAAGCATCCATTTAGATCTATCCCTATAGATCTTTATTTCAAGAATATAGGATGCTTCTCCTAGGTCTTTCATGGAGAATTTCTTGGACAACCATCTTTTGACCGTAGTCAGCATGGAAATATCATTCCCAATGAGGAGAATATTATCCACGTACAGTACAAGGAAGGTGATTGCACTCTCACTGACTCTCTTGTATATACAAGGTTCCTCTTTATTTTTGATGAAATCAAATGATTTGATTGCCTCATCAAAATGATGGTTCCAACTCCGAGAAGCCTGCTTTAATCCGTATATAGACCTTTGCAGCTTGCAGACTCTTTGATCACTATCACCGGATGTAAAACCCATAGGCTACTCGATATAGATATCTTTCTCAAGATATCCATTCAATAAGATAATTTTCACATCTAATAGGTACAATACCTTTAGATGGATCCACTAAAGTCCAGACTTGATTCGAGTGCATCGAGTCAATTTCTGACTTCGTAGCATCTAATCATTTTTCAAAATCGATATCAGACATTACCTCGTCAAAGATATTGGGATCATCATCATGACCCCTATCTCCCATAAGAAATATTTTTTTTACTTCCTCCGTAAGCATACCCATGTACCTTTTAGGAGGTCGAGAGACACTGCTAGATCTACGAGGTGGCAGAGAAACATCAACTACTAACTCATAAACTACGAATTTCTGAGGATCTATAGCTCTAAACTCTTCAAAGATCTTCTCTTTGAGTTCGAATAACCTCCTACTGCCATCTTCTTGGATAAACTATTTTTTCAGGAACACAGCATTTCGACTCACAATCACATTGTGGTCTTGTAGAAAGTAGTAGTATCCCATGAATTCTTTTGAGTACCCTATAAAGTGAGTTATAATAAATCTATCCTCCAATTTTTTTGTCATGTGTCTCTTGACATAGGCCGGATATTCCTAAGTCTTAAGATAACCCAGACTCGACTTCTTATCGAACCATATCTCATATGGTGAGGTAGGAATGGACTTTGAAGGAACCCTATTCAATAAGTGAATGGCAGTTAATAAGGCATGTCCCCAAAGAAATAAGGGTAGATCAATAAAGCTCATTATAGACCTGATCATATCCAATAAGGTCCTATTCCTCCTTTTGGATACCCCGTTGAGCTGAGGTATTTCTGAAGGAATCCACTGAGAGACTATACCGTTGTCCATAAGATATCTCAGAAATTTTTGACTAAGGTATTTACCTCTTCGATCAAATCGAAGAATCTTAACGGGTTTGCCTGTCTACTTCTCTACTTCATGCCTGAATTTTTTGAACTTTTCAAAGACCTCAGACTTGTGTTTCATTAGATACACATACCCGTACCTAGACAAATCATCGATAAAAATAATGAAGTAGGTGTAACCACCTCTGGCCTGCACATCAAATGGGCCACACACGTCGGTATATATCAGGACAAGTAGCTCTGTGGCCCTTTCTACATGTCCTACAAAGGGCAACTTGACCATCTTTTTTCGAAGGCAGGATTCACAAACTGGATATGACTCTGGGTTAAGAGAGTCAAAGATCCCATCTTTTTTCAGAATGTTTATCCTATCCTCTCCAATATGACCTAATCTATGGTGCCACAAGTACTTCTAATTAATTTTATCTCTGGATCTCTTTTGGCCTACTGTACTCACTATTTGCTCATTTAGATTCACATTCGCATCAACATATAAGTGATAAAGACTGTCAATTAAAAGATCTCGTGCAACCAATTTATTTCGTAAATAAATAGAACAAAAGTCTTTATTGAAATAAATTTTAAAACTTTTCTGTGTTAGTACAGACACGAAAATCAAATTTCAACTAGCTATAGGAACATAATAAAAATCTTTTAAATCTAATCTAACATCAGACGGTAATCGAAGAGGATAAGTACCAACGACCTCTATAGCAATCTTTGCTCCATTGCTGACCCGAAGGATCATGTCACCTTCCCTCAACCTCCTATTTTCTATCAGACTCTGTATTAAGGTACATATATGAGCAGTCGAGCTAGAGTCTAATACCCAATTAGAAGTAGAAAAAATCGTGAGGTGAGATTCTATTATGAGAATACCTTCAGAAGGTTTGTCACCTTTTTTGGTCTTTAGGCTCTCCGGATATTTCAGACAGTTTCTCCTCCAGTAGCCTTCAGCATGACAATAGAAACACTTTTTCTTTACTTCAGTCACTTTTGGACCATCCTTCTTTGGCTTGCTCTCTCTCTTCTACTTCTTTGCGGATTTAGTCTTTTTCCTTCTAATAAACTTTCTCTTGAAAGAAGAACTCTGCTCCACAGCGAGAACAATGCCCGTTGAACTATTCAAAGTACCCTCTGTTATGACCAACATGTTGACAAGTTTGAAAATAATGCAGTCAAGTTTGTTCATATGAAAATTCATGATGAATTGGCTATATAAACTAGTAAGGGATTGAAAGATCAGATCTATCTATAATTCTTTTTGCATATCAAGTTCGAGCTTCTCAAGCTCCTCAATGTCCTTGATCACTGTCATACAACTCTTGCATGAGGTTGAAGAGTCTTTTAGATACTTCGAAGCATGCAGTATGGCTTTGCTCACCATACAACTCTTGCAGGTGAGCGATCATAGCCCGGACAGTGGGCATATGCTCGTGCTGGCTTTGAAACTCATTTGACATGGACGCCAACACATAATACTTGATCCGACTGTCTTCATCTGTCCACTTCTCAAAAGCAGCTCTCTGCTTAGCAGTAGGACGGTTTGGTAGCACAATAGGATTCTGATCGAGAATATGGCTTAACTTTTCTGAGGTCAGGACAATCTTGAGATTTCTGAGCCAATCTTTATAATTATTGCCAATCAAACGATTGGTTTCAAAGATGTGAGCTAGAGAATTTGAGGTTGACATGATGGTTTAACTGCTAGAGTAGAGATTCAAGTTAGACTTTTGTACTTAATATTTTAATTTACTTCTAGGGACTTTAAGATGCAAATAATGACTCCCACTAATTTTTGGATCCCTCCACTCCCTTGGAAGGAAATGAAAATCCTAACGCGATAAAAGAATCTTAGTGGGTGCTGCGGTCCCATCAATGATATGCACCTCATTTAACAATTATTGCTAGCATGCACACCGATGCATAGGCAACTCTTTACCCAGATATTTCACTAAGCATGTTATAACCACTTGATCTCTAAGTCATGTTGGCTCACCTAACAGTTATTGCCTACACTTCTTAGTTAAGCCCAACCCATCATTCACAAGCAGGTGCAAGACCGTCATCGGATTCCTCACCTCACAGTTATTGGGCCCAACCTCATCCTTACCCTAGAGCAACTCCTCGCTAATAGAGTGGTTGCATGTTCCAATGCAACTGAACCACTGTGACCAGTCGAGAATAATCAACGTCAGTAACACGTCCGCACATCTACAACGATGGAAGACCTACGGACTTAATATTTATGGAGAGATTTGCATTAAGGTCTCATCTAATCAGTCATCATATGACCGATCTAACTGACATGGGCTAAACCAGATTGCTAAGCAACCTAATTCAAGACCCAATCTTCCAAATTGATCAGGTAAATGGAGATTGATGGGAGTCCCCCCGTTGCCTTCTTAAGACACCAATAGATTGACCAAGTCGGCTAATGAAATTAATTAAATAATCACATCTCATTAACTTGTCTTAGACACTAATAGACTGATTGAACAGAATTGGTTAGCTCAAGCAAATCAGGCTCAAACCAACGAGATAAATTAAGTCTTTAGGTTGATCGATTCTACATATGGGATTCAATCAATTTGATCAACTATAATTGTATGATCATTAACTTAATTGATCTGACTCTTATCAACACTTGACTCGATTTGATCAATTACTTAATCAAATTAGATCCATATGACTCAAATCAAAAATCTTAGATGTAATCCTATTACATGACCTAATTCTTGATTTTTTCATGATAAAAATTTTTATGTACAAATATAAATTTTAGATTCTAAAATAATATTTTAGATCTAAATTTATTGCATGAAAATAAATTTTAGAACATGCAAATAATTTTCAGATTTTAGCATACAAACATATATCATATATATGCATGTAAAATCATATCTAAATAAAATTTTAGATCTTAGTATGATGTCATATATCTCATTTACTAATAATGGATCAGATTAAAAGTAAATTTATGATCTAAAAATATAATCATATTTTACATATATGTATCAAAATTTAAATCATATAAAAATTTTAGATTTTATGCATGTATCTATGTATTACATGAATATGGACTAGAACTCTTTCTAAATCAAAATTCAGATCTATGTATACAATTACATATCATCTATATATTATAATATTAAATCTAAAATTAAATTTAAATTAGTTGATCCATCTATACATCTCATATATCAAATAAAAAATTAATTTTAAAATCTTTTCAAAAATATGTATGTCAAAATTCAGTATATAAAAATTGTGACTCTGATACGACTGTTGGAATTCTGGATTTGGTGCATGCATATATGTTTTAAAATTTTTATTTTCTAAATATCGCAGTAAAGAATAAGATTAAAATATTTTTAATCTGAATTTTACATACATAAAAATATAAAATCACATGGATCTATTTTATATACTGAAATTGATATATGCTGAAATTCAGATTGTGATCAAATCACATACCTGTTTCGCAATCTCTTTCTTTAAAATTAGATCTGAAAAAGATGAGTCTCTCTGTTAGCCACACAAGTGTCCGACCTCTATGAGTATCTACTCAGGATCAGTCTGAAACAGTCCTCTATAATCTGAATTTTGATTCTCCAAAATTCAGCCTGCTGAATCTGAACGAAGCCGGATCGCGATCAACAATTGATCTTTCTCTTGATCTTCTTTTTTTCTTCTTCTCTAGAGTTTCTTTTACTATGTACTGCTACCAGATGCTAGAAATCATAAGGAAGAGGCATCCAAACTCCTCCGGATATGGAACTCCTTGGAACGTGCATCCCAAGGAAGGGGTGTATAAAACACCCAAGAGAAGAGAAAGGGAGAGGAAGAGAAGATGTGGGGAGAGCCTTTGGGTGTGAGGGGCTACTGGTTTTGATGCTCTAAGGATCTTAGGGAGGTTCCTTTAAATAGACATAAGAATTGAATCCTATTCAATCTCATAATACAAGTTCTACTTGCATTAGGATTCCTATTAACTTAAGTTATCCAACTTACATTAGGAAGCCCATTAGGCGCCAACTATTGGAGCTCTTGCACTCAAAATTAGATACCCTCTTTTGCACCCAAAAAATATCCCATATGAAAATAAAGGCCCTCTAATTAATGGACACGTCCAAATTGATCAAATCAAAGTGGCACCCCATAATAACTATCAAGGATTATTAGCAAATACTTGGAGTCTCATGAATCTTAGACACCCAATACTTAGAGTCTCATGAATCTTATTCATGTAGATTATTAGCAGATAATTAAGTTAAAATTATCTTATCAAATAAGTAATCCGAACGGAAAGAAAAATTAGATCCAACCATGTGCTAGTAAGGTTACCATAAAGCCAATGAATTTCTCTAAACCCAATTGACACTTCATAAGCTCAAATTCTTATTCCAGGCCTAATCCCTTTGTTGTGTGATCCCATAGGTTTAATTCTATCTGGTAGTAAGATATACAATGATCTCTATCATTATATTATTGAAACTCTTTTCAATAGATCGGAACAATTTCACTCTAACTCAGAAAAGATTGTCGATATGGAACAATCCTAGTGAGCTCTCACAATCCACCAGTGACACCTAGCAGTATGTAGTGACAACCCAGTAGAACTGAAATGAATCTCTAGGTATAGTTAACATGTGATTTAGTCCCTCTATCATGAGTCCCGACTAGATGACAGGTCATAGATAAATCATCAAACCTCAACATCAGTCATATGATATATTGATTAGCTCAAGTCCAGTTATGACTTTTATGAAAAAATTTTTCATCAATTATACTGCTGTGGCCACAGACTCTTGGACCTAGCCTCTTAAATTTTATAGGACTACTCATTTCTATCAAGATCGATAGATCCTATTTTGATGCGCACCCCATTCTTACAGTAAACCAATTATCACCAACATCCACTACAAGGGCTCATTGAGATCTATGTTTATGTGTCAATCAAACTCCAGCAACCTCACTATGAGTAGCAATACCATCTCAAGTCAAAAGATCAGTCACACAACTACAGCATCGAGACAATCACCGATGATTGAATAAAAATTCAAATGATTTCTCGTATGATCACACTCAGTGCCAGTTCTTCTCTAACAACCATCCGTATTTGTCGTCCTGTGTCTCTACACAGTAGATTAGAGACCCATCTATCCTGAAAGAAGTAATTTATGCGTTAGTCTATCCAGATCTATCATCGTCCTCATAATGATCCTATGACTGAAAATTTTTAAAAATTAAATACATGTCTCTAAGTCTCAACACTTTGAGAATATGTATCGAAACTAATTTCATGAGTGATTCAAAAACACATTACACTTGAATGAAAAAGAACTTATCTCTTTTATTGATCATATCAATATATTAAGTACAAAATTGTGCCTTAGATATATTACAATGTGTTAGCCATATTGACTTCTAGGACATACATCTATCATCAGTTGCCTATAGAAGAAGGCCATCCAAGATTGTTGCCATTAGAAATAGTTGAGTCATTAAATATATATATCCAAAAATCATCATAGCCTCCACAATATATATATGTCCAAAAACATGAATAATGCAATCCAAAAAAGAATGCATAACCATGAAACAACCTGTTTAACTGATCCAACCCAACCTGTTTGATCTGTTTTTAAATAAGACAAACATCATAATTCACAAACAGCCAGCATGTTCAATTCAAGACAAAATATACCATTTCAAACTAAAAGTCTAGAAACACATTATCCTTAAAGGAGAATAAATGCTGCTACTGTTTAACATATGATCACTTTAAATAACATGAAGCATGAGAAAAAAATCTACTCAATTAAAAGAAAAAAAATGCTTGCCAACCAGATAAGTAATCACAGTATTTTTAAGTCCAATCTCATATCATGCATGAAAGTATGAAACTTACAATATCATATTATAAAATATAAAATACATATATCAAAATATTAAGTTAACATATTACTGTAAATAACATCAGAATTCAGAACATATTCTCAAATTACAATCCAATGATGATAAAGAAGATAGTAAGACTGCAATAGTAACACATATCGAAGATTCAAATAGGATACAACGTTAACTCTAAGCTAAATCCCATCACCAACAATATGTTCAAATTAAACAGATAGTAGCAGCCTAAAAGTCAAGATTTTATGAGTTTCAGCAATTAACTGGAAAAGCTCAGATCTGATAATTAATTCATAGCTAAATCAAAATGACTACAATCGGTTGCCTACATAAGAAGGCCATCCAAGATTATTACCGCTAGAATTAGTTGAGTCATCAAATATATATCCAAAAATTATCATAGCCTCCACATACAAACTTCAAAATAATCTCAAAATTACTTAAAATCCAAATAAGTACCTAAAATTTCAAACAAAGACAGCATAACAACATCCATTGTTCTTAGTCAAATAAAAATCAAAAAGAAGTTCCAAACAAAACATAATATAACAAGATAATATGTTCAAAAAATACGAACAATACAATCCAAAAAAGAATGCATAACCATGATTCATCTCATTATCAGTTGGGATCAATATTGGCTAAGCCTTGAGTTGATTGGGCTTCATTGATGGAACTAGAGTTCATGATATCTTCTACAATCTCATCTAACTCAGGTTTTGAAATATTTATATTGAAAGATTACAATAGTTAATAATAAACTCATTCAAAAAATATAATAATAATACAATGATTAAATTATATATCTTTCTTTTCAAATATCCAATCTCGAGTGCAAATCACGGCCTCAGCGACATCTGATTTAAGTGAACTACGATATTTATCAAGTACCCATCCACTAATACTGAAAGCAGATTCAGAGGCAACTGTAGATATTGAAATAGTTAAAATATCATGTATTATGAAAGAAAGATGAGGATATAAAAAATGATTGGCTTTTCAAAATTCAAAGATGTCTAAATTAAACTTTCTATCAACTCTTGGCTTATCTAAATATAATTCTAATTTAGACTTTTGTGCAGTAGTCACAAATTTAAAGCTTTCAAATATATCAAAATCTATAATATTATAAAAATAAAATAAGTTATTTATTAGAACTAGTATCATGTATAAGATAATAAATTTATTTTGATAAATAAAAATTTATATTACCTTAAAAATATCTGCTTTTCTACATGGCTCAGAAATTTCATAAGAAATATCACTATCAATGTCTGCATCAGTTGATATACCAATAGCTAGAGTTTTAGAAGAAGAAACTATATACTGATTGAAGAGAGAAAATATGCAATCACGGATGCGGACGGTCTCGAAACAGTCATATCCATACAACTTTCTGTAATAATACTCTATAAATTAAAATTTATATCGAGAATCCAAAATAAGTATCATGGCTAAGATTAAACAATGATCTGATCAATATTTTTTAAACTTTTTATACATTTGTCCTATCATTCATTGCATGAAAGCATCTACACTCTCTATCTCTTATCTTAAAGTGAGCTCAATCAAAAAAATATGAGAAAAATATAAATTTGCTGTAGTATACTTAACTTCAAAAAATACAAAAGTAACATCATAGAATACACTCAACAATTTGTTAATCTTCATAATTTTATCCCACTCTTCTTCAGATGGACAATGCTTGTAATTGGAGTCACTTGATTTTAAATAAAAAAAATACGTCGATAAGCAAGAGCACTGTCTAGCATTAAATAAGTTAAATTCTATCTTATGGGAACATCTTGCCTTAAACTTTTTCTACTTTTCAAAGATATTTGTCTAACACATTTCAAAAATTTTTATTTTTGAACTTGTGAATCTCTCACATATTTAATACTTTCATGAATTTTGTGAATAGATTTATCTATCTCTTTTAATCCTTCTTATACAATTAAATTTAAAATATGAGCACAACATCGAATATGAAAGAACTCATCATTTGAGTAAAGTGTATTTTTCAAATTAAGTTAGATCTTTAACATATCAACAAAAATATTATTTACTGATGCATTATCCAACGTCATACAAAATAACTATTTTTCAATCCCCTAATCAATTAACGAATCATAGATTATTTCACACAAAAATATGCCATTATGTGGAGGAGACATGAAACGAAAGTTAAAAACTTTCTTTTGCAATATCCATTCTTTATTAATAAAATGGACGGTTAAACATAAATACCCATCAATGGCAATAGAGATCCATAAATCTGAAGTCAAGCTTATCCTAGTAGGAATTGAGTGTAGCGATAATAATAACTTTTTTTTATACAATTTCAGCATATCTGTCTTAACAGTATTCTTTGATACTAACTTGACATTCTCATAAACATAAGCAAATAAGGATCTAATATCTTCATACTCAATAAATTGAAATGGTAGATCATGCTTGATATTTGTATATGTCAATAATTTATAAATTTTTTTAGATTAAATTTACTAGACTACATTGATATAGATCCTTGAGATTGTGATAAAATCATGTGCCCCATATCACGATTCTTCTTACAATTTTTTATATGCCGTTTCAAATTTTCAATCCGAATCTTACCACCAAAATGATATTCTATGCTACACTGGATGCATTTGTATTTTTTTGTTGCTTTATTTATTTAAAAAAATTAATAAATTGATGAAGTTAACTTTCTTTTATGTTTACCAGTGGAATCACCAATTGTAGCTGTATTTGAAGCTACAAGTGTCGATTCATTAGTACCATCATCATCACTTTCTAGATCTAAATTGATGGCAGGCTCTTTATCCATCTATATCATATAATAAAAATTTATATTAACTACAAAAAAAAAAAAATATTTAGAATATTAAAGAAAGGAAGAGGAAGAGAAGGCTCAGATTTAGTATTTCATCTACAACTAAATCAAAACAACAACAACAGTTGCTTATAGAAGAAGGCCGTCCAAGATTATTACTGTTAGAAATAGTTGAATCAATAAAAAAATATTTTAAAATCATCATAGCCTTCCAACATAAATCTTAAAACAAACCTCTGTACATAGACCATACTGCACACTTTGACATTCAGCATAAAAAATAGAAATAAAAAAAAAATCAAAATATATTACTATTAGAAATAGTTGAATCAATAAAAAAATATTTCAAAATCATCATAGCCTTCCAATACAAATCCTAAAACAAACCTCTGTAGATCATACTGCACACTTTGACATTCAGCATAAAAAATAGAAATCAAAAAAAATCAAAATATTAGAAAATCAGCACCTTATACCCTGAATTATAGCATCAGAAAATAAAGTAGCAAAGCTTTAAATATGTACTAAGATAAATTTTGGAATATACCAACAAATCGATATATAAATGAGACAATATACAAATGAGACATGCAAGATAATATTTATTAAATAAATCATAGGAGAATAATGATTATCTGAGAGCCAAATCGAACATCAATAGATTAATGCCATGGAACCCATAAATCAGAGCAAAATCAAGAAGAAAAAAAAATTACTACTAAAAAGGACTAAAACCCCTAATTTAAATCAGCCGAATAAAGAGAATTTCAAAGAATAGATCAAATTGCTATGAGATCCCAGAAATTCTAATGTAAATCCAAGAAAAAAACTAGCAAATCGATATATAAATGAGATAATATATAAATGAGACATACAAAAAAATATTTATTAAATAAATCATAGGAGAACAATGATCGTCTGAAAGTCAGATCGAACATCAATACGTTAATGCTATTAAACCATAAATGAAGCAAAATCAAGAAAAAAAAAAGAAATGACTACTAAAAAGAATTATAACCCCTAATTTAAATCAGTCGAACAATGAAAATTCTAAATAATAGACAAGATCACTATGAGATCTCAAAAATTCTAACGTAAATCCAAAAACAAATCCAATCGAAGAACAATCATCAGATTTAGATCGAACACCAACTCCAGAGATCGGAGGAGAATACCTAAGCTTCAGACCAGTAGAATCTCACGATTCTTTTGAATTTGTCGTTGTCATGCTATCGCACATCACGATGGCTAAAGATGGAGGTCAGGTCCCGACCGCTGCTCCCGTAAGGGGAGACCAGGGAGGAGCAGTGTCTAAGGGAGGAGATTGAAGAGGAGGAGGGGAATACCTAAGCTTCGGACCAGTGGAATCTCATGATTCCTCCGAGTTTCCTTCAGCATGATCGCGAACGGAGAGGAGCTGATAGTAGATGGCCACCTATTACCGACGATGGAGAAGATGATGGGGGATCCTCAGTCGAGAGGATGGATGGGATGGAAAATCTTAGAGGACGGAAGGCGAATAGCTGCGGAAGTGAAATCGATCGAATGATGAATGAGTGGATGATCGAACGAGTAAAAACTAAAATATTCAATTTACCCTAAGGCCTAAGGAGTAAAGGGTAAAGAAAAAAATATAACGGGTTAAACGGGTTATAATCCGACCCGATCGGATCCATTTATTAAATAGATTAAACGGGTTAAATGGATCAATTGTCTGAAATCTGAATTCGATCTAATTATTAAATGGGTTAAACAGGTCGATCCGTTTACGATCCAAATCCATGTAATTCAAACTCAAATCTGTTTAAGTCGGATCGAATGCAGATCGGATTGACGGGTCGGATAGATTTTTGCCACTGCTACTCACACAGAATCTCATATACTTGAGAAAAAATACAATTGAAATCTAAGCAACCCTTCTAATCTCTCTCGAGTTCTCTTCTTTCCCACAGATCTCTGAAAAAGAAAATGAAATGAAAAGAAAAAGAAGAGAAGGGAAAAAAATATCTATCTGGGGAAAGATCTTATCCTTAAATTTTTTCCATATTTTCTTTGTTTTCATTGATTTTTTTTATATTTTACAATATTTTTTCTCTATTTTTTCCATCCTCAAGTGTCCCAACCGAGTGGTAGGCTTGGAGCGGCCGAATAGGGAACCTTAGATGATGGTTTGTTTTAGGTACTTTCTTTCTTTTTTTCATTCCTTAAGAGTCCCAACCAGATGTCAGGCTTGGAGCAGCTGAATAGAGACGATGTCTGGGGTTTTGTGTTGGATAATTTCTTTCTTTTTCCATTCCTCAAGAGTCCAAATTGGGTGGTAGGCTTGGAGCAGCCGAATAGGGATGATGGCTAGGGTTTTATGTTGGTTTTTTTTTTTACCATGGGAGAAGTAAGCGATGGAGATCATTGAGATGTCATGCATCGACTTTTTTTTTTTAATTGAGACATGTGGCGTGCAAACAAGTGATACATATGGTGCACGAAGGCTAATGCCTCTATTTTAATTTTTATACATACATACATACACACACACATATATATTAGATATATTTTTTATATTTTAAAAATAATAAATTGATCTTTTTATTTAACAAACTATTCCAATATGATTCCAACATTTATTTAAATGAGGATAACATTAGCTTATCATTATAGAGGATGAAAATATCCTTTCCTCATTTTAAATAGATTTTGATTGCAACCCTCCCTATTTAGAAGGTTATTTCTTTCATTTTCCTTACTTCCATCTTTCTTTCTCTAATGAATTTTTGATGACCACCACCATCCGACCCTCCACTTGAGTTCGGTAATCCCTCTTTTGTCATGCATGATCATGACAGGCATCTGAAGAGTCCAATTATTCTTTGTCGTGACAATGGAGGATCTTCTCATCTCATTTGGTAGATAATGCCTCTTTTCTCAAATTTTTTTCCATAAAATTATGATTTTGTAAATTTTGTATGTTATGGTATCTCTTTATTGGCCGATTAAAATTAGGGCATCATAACTATCGATTTAAAGATGGAATTTAGGTTTTTTCTTATACAATGTGTTATATGATATCTTCCTTATGCAATGGCATAATGCTGTTGATTTTTGGATATTATATTATATTTTTAATGTTCATTATTGTATAAAATATTCATTGATATATGTTTTGTAATGATCCCTTTTATCTATAGTTTTTATTCCAATTAGTCCACAGCCCATTGATAAGAAACTATGGTCCCTTTGTCAAATGTATATTATGGTCCCATTTGTTTTGTACATGTGTACAAAAAATTATTTTTGAACTAATATGGTCCCTTATAAGTGTTTTTTTTTTTTTTTGAAATCTGTGATCCTTTGTAGTGGTCCTACTGTGGATTTATGTTGTGCTTTTTCAATGCATGATGGAAGCATTGAACAATATCCAAACATATTCTCTTTCAGGTTTTTAAGCATGGAGTGATGTTTCTGACTTTTTAAAATACATAATGCATAGTGAAAGTAGTTTTTTGTCTATTTTTTGGGCTAATATTTTCAGTACTTTTTAGGTTGATGTTTCACATTCTTAAATATTACCTTTTGAACTATTATTTAAATTTGTTAACATTGAAAGCATCAAATTTCTATTTGGACTAATATTTCAATTTGTTAAGCACTACCTTTTCAATGCTCAATAACTCTTAGTTTTTTAAATTGAAAGTTCAACTTATATGTATATGAAGTTCACTTATTCATTATTATAGGGACAGACATTGATTTTTTTATGGTAGAAATCCACTATGGTGGATATATCAAGTCTCATCTGGACTATCACTCCAATGGTGTATATGTTAGATATTTTGATAATTGCGGTATAGATAGATTTAGTATTATAGAGTTTGAAGATATACTAAGTCAATTAGGATATACAAATTGTATCTATTTTGATTATCTCATGCCTATATGCATGTTTGAAAATAGCTTAAGAGAATTAAGATGTGATGTAGATATTCTAGAGATATTAGTTTTCACGAGAGGGACTAATATAGTACAAATATATATAAAGCACTAGGAGGATGAAATTACTTGTGCCTCTGCTGGCACCAATAAGGAAGCTATTATAGAGATGCCTCCAATTATTGCATCTCCTTCAGTTATTGCAGAGATGCCTTCTCAAGGAGTAGTGAGGATCAATTAGTAGATGTTAAGCTACTGCAGAAAGGCCCATTGTCAAGTAAGCAGATGTACCAACATCAAAGATCAAAATTAAGAGAGTAGCAATAAAAAAGATTGGTGGAAGAAGACTACACGTATTTGAAAAGTCAATGGTTGATAAGAAATTGAAAGGGGTTACAGCTACCATTTCAGAGTCTACACTTGCTAGTGGCAACGATAATGATGCATCTCTTAGTCAGCTAAGCGAGTCAAATAGGGTTGAAAGTGGGCTGGGTAGGGTCGGGGCACACCCCTACCCAAGCCCAATCGAAATATTTTTTTGGACTTGAAGTCGGATTTAGGTCCAAAGTTTTTGAAAAACTCAAGCCCAAGCCTGGCCCAAACATGATTGGGCTAGCCCAACGATCAGATTTTTAGCCACGTCAATTCTCTTCCCTCTTTTAAAAAATTTTATAAAAAAAAAAACCTCTAAGCCCTAACCCTAACCAATCCGGCCATCTCCCTCCTCTTCCCCCACACCCCGTTGATGCCCTCGACAAATCCTCCAGATGTATACCTTCGGCCCTAACTTTAAGAACAATAGGCTCTTCCCATACCTACTTAAATACACCGCCTCCGTAGGCAACCCATTCTCGTTTTCCACTACCCCGCTGCCCCTCAATGCCATCTCCGACACCGTCGACTTCCTCGATGCCTTTGCCTACGCGCCCTCTTGGTTTCCCTCCGCCCCTCCAGCAGAGGATGATGAGGAGGGGGCGATGATCAAGAACCCGACGATCGTGCCGATAGCGATCCCAATAATCGCACTGCTAGATAGCTTGCTCTTCTCATGCATGGGAGAACACACACTCAACGAAACTTATAGAGGTTGGGGTCTAAGAATGCATTCGACAATGTCTAGCGGAGCCCCATCGGATGGATCCGTTGAGCAGGTTGAAGGAGACATTGAACTAGATGAGCTTTGGGAGGTCGAGGTCAGGGATCTCATTAGAGAGCTAGTTGTGCTTGAGGTAGAGCTCTCGAAGCAGACAAGTTTGTTAAAATTGGATAAGATCCCACCAGTGAAGTTTTGATGCAAGATTGAGTAAAACCAGCTTGTCGAAAAGAACAAGCCGACGGAGATCTCACTGAAGAAGCGGTTCCCCTAAAGGTCTTATTCCCCTTTATTTCTTTATTATATTTTCTTTAATTTTTTATTTCTCTTAAAGATTGTTAGAATCCATTTTGATTAATTTGATAATCCTAAGTCCTTGCTCTAATTAGTGTTTTTGGTTGGAGTTCTGATATGAGGCAAAAATAATTTTGGGAATTGGACTCAGATTGAATATTCGGGCTAGATTTCAGGCCCGGGCCAATCCAGCTCGGGCTGAGCCAAAGTTATACCGAGCCTGGCTTGAAAGACAAAGGGATCCTATAATTAGACCTAAGTCTGGC
The DNA here is from genome assembly GCF_000442705.2 of Elaeis guineensis. Classification (NCBI taxonomy): domain Eukaryota; kingdom Viridiplantae; phylum Streptophyta; class Magnoliopsida; order Arecales; family Arecaceae; genus Elaeis; species Elaeis guineensis. Next base: position 25,632,542 of record NC_025996.2, read on the forward strand.
CTGAACATTTTGGGCCTAGTCCGAAGTCCGATCCGAAATCGGATCAGCCTAATAAGTCTTGGACCGGCCTAAATCCAGTTCTAGCCCAGAGTCAGACAACGATGATGATGATCTATTCAATAAGTACATAGATAGAAATGTTATCGACAAGGAGATGAAATCTTGGACCAACATTTTTCTCTCCATGGAGGTATTGTTTTTTTAGAGAGAAGCAATTTATAAGTAGGAAATTAAAAAGTAACGATAGCTCTCATCTCACAACTTGGACAGTGACAGTGATTCAAATCTAGGATTTGAAGTTCAAATTATCTCAAAATTAATGAATCTGTAGATATTAAAAGAACTATCAAGCTTTTGATAGAAATGAGGTTCAATAATACTGTATAATTTAGAAACGTGCTGTAGCTTTATAGTATGCAGGAGGATTTTAATTTTGTGTATAAAAAAAATGAGACAAATCGGGTTACTACTACATGCAGCATGAAATGGAGGATTAATGCTTAACTAATATAGAGGAAGGGTACTTATTGGATAAAGACTTTCAATTAGTGTACAACTATGAAAGCAATTTCAAAATCACAATATCACATCTAAGTTTCTAGCTAAGAAGTACATTAGAAAATTAAATCTAGTGCAAAGTAGAGTGTCAAGGGCATCAAACAATAAATAAGGAGGGATATAAAAGTTTTATTTGAGGTTATAGTACTATAGAGTGAAGACTAGAGCACTGGAGATTGTTCAGAGGAGCCACTAGAAGCAATATTCCCACTTACGGGAATACTGCCAAATCATCAGGCAAACTAATCCTAGGAGCACGATGTTGATGAATGTTGGTAAGCCTGATGAGATTAATTAGCATATTTTTAAGAGGTTCTATTGACTTGCAGTATATAAGCATGGCTTCATGAAAGGCTGCAAACCTATCATTAGATTGGATCGATACCTCTTGAAGGGATCATTTGAGTGATAGCTCCTAGCTAGAGTGGGAAAAGATGGTGAGAAAAATATATTTCTATTGCATGGAACGTGGTCGAGGCAGAGATGAAAGACAGATGGAGCTGATTTTTGAAATGCTTATTAGAAACATTGGTCCTTAGAAGAGCATAATTGGATCTTACGCGGATAGATAAAAAGAAGTTTTTATTATTATAGGTGAATGGTATCCATGAAAAAATAATTAATCTATCTAAAAGGTATGAGAACATGGATAAGTTGGTCAATAGAAAAGTTGACCAATTTTTTATCATATTTATCCACCAAGGAATGGGTCCCAAAGAGTTGTCAAGTGATATATATCTATGGTTTGTTGTTTGTAGCTGATTTGTGCTCTCATCATTTGTCTTATTTGGGCCTTTATTGGTGGCCTGCATGCAATATCTACCAATCCAAAGCCGTCCCCAGTCTTAATAAAAACGACAAAAACGGAATGAACGGATCCGTCGTCATGGTTTTATTTGGGCTTTAGATTTCTACTGTACCTAGACGTTTGCATCTGTTTGGAAAAGCCACGCTAACACGTATATGCGAGTTGGTGTGCATGACATTTCAAATGCACAGCAGATCCTTGTCTATGTATATACAAACAAATAAATTGGATTTTTCTAGCATCGACTCCAAATTGACTCACATGATTTCTGATAATTAGAATTGCACTTGGAGTCTGTTTGGAGGATGGAGTCATTTAGAAGTTCGTTGAAGTATATGTTCATAGTGCAATAAACATCCATACCCGCTGTTTGTTTACAGTTGCAGAGCCATGTTCATCATATAATAAAGCTTCATCATGAGAAGTGATCAATCCAAAGTTCTCCATTGCCATTAATTGCTCCACCAGAAAAGTCACAACCAAATCTAATTTAGGTACACAACCAAATCCATTAAGGAAGAGCATACGGCACCCAAAAATATCTTTACAAGTCCATAGATGCCATATGTCAAGTTCCATGACAAGTCAAGAAGGATACCTAAAGGAAAATATGTATAATTTCCTCTTGTTTCACCCCCCATGGATCTGACGGAATGTTTTTTATGCAAAATGTAAGCATTTCTGATATTTTTTCGTTGTTTTTTACACGCGGAGTAGCACATTAGTGGTTCGGGAATCCGGTAACGGTGGAGTGGTGGACCCATTTTATGGCTTAATGAAGGGTTCGCAGCCTGGATATTTTTCCTATATTGATGTTTCTACTTTATTTCCTGCACTCTTATCTAGACTGGTGGAAAGAAGAGAGCGGAGCTCAAACCAATTCCAAACTCTTGTTGGGCCCGACTAACGGGCTTAGGTTCCATGTATCTCGGGCCGGGCAATCGAATGGATGCCCTTATGAAAGCCCATCAAATAAATGGTCTTTCACATAAAAGGCCCAAAACTTAGCCCTATAATGATTTGGAGACTTCTATACGTATCATCCCTAGAGATGAAGCCGTTAACTTCTTTGTAGGCTTTCTTTTCATTAACCCATCAACAACCTCAAACGAGCAAATAATGGAGGAGATAAGTGAAAGAAGACTCAAACATGTGTCTTTATGTATCACACTAATATCTTTTTCAATTTTGAAAAATGGAGATCACACACACACATTTGTAATGATTTGGTGATTTTCTAGAGATCCAACTAATATTATCTTTCTCAAGGAAAGCATCCGAATATGACTACCAAGCCTCCTCTTCGTCCATCGAAAGTAACTCCATACATGTACTACATTCTTAAATATAAAACATCAAAGATACAACTTATTCCATGTATATCTTTTACAAAAAAAGTACATCAAATACGAAGAACTAAGTTTGCATATGGCATCTCCCTCAATGCTTGCGCCAGGGAGATTCCGAATTCCACTCTGAATGCTAGCGTGTCTATCATTATTCTTCGAATAGAGTAAAATTTTATTTGATACGAAGGTCTTAAAATCAATGATCATCATTTATCCCAACTTAAATTACAGAATAAGGATCTTTCTTTCTTTTTTTTTTTTTTTTTGAGGGAAAAAGGAGAATAGAATAAGGATCTTTCAACCTACAAAACAATGTTTTCAGCTTAGGCAAATAATCTAAACAACATAATTTAAAGCAAACTAGAAAGTTTAGTGCAATAATTAATGAGTGGCTTTATTGTTTAGAGCACGAATCCCTACAATGTGCGTGCGGCACCGCAGGATGTGATGCGTCCATAGATGGCATCTATCGTAAGATGGATGGATATCAAACAATGCATGCGACATATACCGCATGTCCTGTGCTTGTGTGTAGCCGTCGATCTTGCGATGGATGCCATCTATGAATGCACCACATTCCTACGGTGACACATGCACACTGCAGAGATCCATGCTCTAAAGTTTAAATACGTCAAGGCAACTTGCAAATTGGAGCCCTTGATCCCAAAAGTTCACATAGTAATCCTCATAGGTGAAGCTTCGATACATGGGTGGATGCTCCTCATCAGCTATAGCTTCCGCTGGTTTAATCAAGGCATCTGGAGATGGGCAATAGAAAGTAGGGACAGAGATCCTCTCACTTGTACCATTCACAATTGCACGATGAAGCACACTATTAAAACGATCATTGCTGAGAACCTACAAAAAAACAAAAAAAAAATGAAAAGAAAAAAAGCATACAGTTTTGTGTGAATAAGCTTACATGATATTTATTCTAGTCCTACATGTAGTAGTAGAATCCGGCGGCACTCAAATTGCGCCAAGCTCATAGCAGGACTTACCTAAACTCCATTCCATTTATTTTAAAAACCATAGTAAAGTCATGTGTATTCTACTACAATTTCTATTGGAGTAGTTCTGATCAACTAGCTAGAAGCATGAGAACCTAGTTTTACAAGTATTGCAATTATGCGCACAGTTATCAACTCTGTTTTTCTGCAGTCCTTGCCACAAATTCACAGCTCGATTTCCATACCATATACTTTCTCCTTTTCTTCTATAGAATATCTAACAGTAAGGTAGCACTAATTAGAATTATCTTAGTCTCAAATACTGGGAAATAAGAACACTATATCTAAAATTCAAACTCTAAACCTCTGCTCACATGGACGAGGGATGTAGCCGTTGGGCTATAGTCCAGTTTGCCCTGCTATAACCCCTTGCACACATAAATTATCCTCTCCAAAAGAATCCCTGATGTGGTGGTGCTGCTCCAAATAGGTAAATTTGATGCAGTTGCGCTGCCAAAATTGACCGCGATCCACGGTCGCTTTAGATTAACTTAAACTGGCTCTCTTCTAAATGATAGCCGGTCATGAAATTATTATACCTTGTGCTACACACATGTACCATTCATTATTAATCTGATAGCCAGATCACCACGGACCCAGGAATAGCTCATAGACACAGCTAATTCTTTATGCTGTAGATAACAACGTGCCCTTAGATGATAATAATTTTTTTAATGCTAATATTTTGTGTTTGATGGTACCCTTAAATGATAATATAAGATAGTACTCCGCATTAAGTCCAACTACCACAGCAATCATTTCCTCAACTACCTCGGTGTATTTCGGGGGAAAACACACAAAAAATGATGTGGGCGGGGACTCGTCCAATAATATGTTAACCAGCTACAACTCTATGGAATCCAGCACGTACTAGCCTATGAATGGAACAAGAGAATCCAAATTAATATACCTGCATCATGTCACCGATGTTGATGACTAAGGTATCTGGGATTGGGTTGACGGCCACCCACTTGCCGTTCCTGAAGACTTGCAAACCAGAGACTCCATCTTGGAGAAGAATGGTGATGGCGTTGGGGTCTTTGTGGCCCGGCAGGCCATAGGTTAGCTCTGGCTGGGGGCAAGGAGGGTAGTAGTTTATTGCCATGTGTTGCGCCTGCTTTCCCAGTGCCTTCTCCATGTAGTCACTCTCAAGCCCCAAGCTCTCGGAAATGGCTTCTAACAGTCGCAAGGCTAGCTCTCTCGTGTTCTTGCAGTACTCGCCAACAACTTGCCTGCAAGCCAGTTTGTCCATTCAAACGTTAAAGTGATGTTCTACCGCTTTCAATGGGTACCCTTTGTATTTTATCGAGATTTTTGTAAGACTTTTTATCATTGGCATGGGGTCTTTAATGTAACTTTCTTCAAAGGTGAGCTTTCTTTCTTCTTCTTGGTCTTTTACTGTTTTACTTGGAAGTGAAGTGGAACTGCCATTTTGGTGCTTGTTAAAAGGTGAAAATGCACTTACTGAGGGCTGCCCGATCTCCTGTAGCTCAATTAATTAAGTTCTCTTAAATGTCATTATTCCATTATATATAGCGAATTGTACGAGTGTACTGAAACATTTATAATGAAGTACCATAAAAGTTATCATATATGTAGTCACTATTACACGACTGCATGGAATTAAAGCAATTATTTTAACTTCAATATTATAATAGTTATCTTTCTTTAAAAAAAAAAATTATAATAGTTATAGCAGACATTATTAATTTGTGATTGTCTGTGTATAAAAAAACGTATTACGTTCCTCAATGTTCGGGTTGTATCTTTCGTGTGGAAGAATGATTGGTTTTCTTTCAAAATATCAACCATTGGACGGCGTAAGAGTTCCTTTGCGAGCTGTGCAATCGAAGAGAGGGAAAAACATTAGAGTTCTTTGAGAGCTGTGCATCCGCTTTGAGTGCTGTGCGAGGCGTAATCTAACACGCTGAGAAAGAAGATCAATCATTTTTTCGTACCAAAGACGCAACCGGCACCAGGTCCTTGGAAACTGTTAAAATGGATGTTATTTTAAACCATAACTTCCACATAAACGGATTTCCTAAAGAGAGAACAAAAAAGTAAGATTAACCTTCGAATGGGCGGGAATGGTAGAAGTTTTGATGTTATGTACCTAAAACATGGAGGATTGGAGGGCCACTCATGCACAAAATTCTCGAGAGGGTAGCAATGGAGTCTTAAGTAATCTCTCCAGTTGCTTACTTTCTCGGTCTTCACGTTGAAGCTGGTCGACAGCCTGGTCGTTTTCCTAGGATCTTGGGAGTAGGTCTTCAGTCTTTCCGACTCCGGCAAATGAAAGAATTCCTTCGCAACACGTAGCATGCCATCAACGACATCCTTTGGGATGCCATGATTCTTAACCTACAAAACCATAGACTTGGAGAAAAGAAAGCACTAGAAGTACAACTGATGCTTTAAAACACCATCTGCAGAGATCTACCTGAAAGAATCCGTCATTCTGGCATGCCAAACCAATTTCTTTAACTACCTGGGATCGATTAGCGCCGGTGAGACCTTGCAGGTCTATGAGAGCAATCGTTGCATTGGACTCCACGTTAAGCAGGTCAGGACGGTCGGAAAGAGGCCTGATGTAGTTGTAGGGGACTTGATTAACATGAGAAGAAACAAGGTCAGTTAGGAGAAGCTTGGTATAAGCAGTGGCCATGGAGGAAGACAACCTAGGGGAAACCTAAACCTTTACGACTGTTTCTGGCGAATAACTTACTTAGAGTCCCCTATAAATAGCGGTGGATAAGAATTGGCATCTGTTCTTAGGAGTGGACGTATATTTTAACTGTTTTCCATCCAAACGTCAGAAAATCATGCTTTTTTCATGAAAATATGGAATCCAATTCTTTGATTTGCGCTGGAAAAGCTCTGGTGCCCACACATTGTGTCGGCCATGGCCGAAATTTATGGTAATCATCATATTTCTGATGCTATTCTCACTATGTCGCGTGACGTTTATTGATTTGTACGCTTTCTGCCATGAGCGCTTACCCAACGCTGGTGACATGAGCTCAATGACGTCAGAAAGCTGATATATTAGTTGCGTGGACCATGAGGTCCGCTTCTGGCATTGAATAATATGCAGGGAAATTGCGAATGCAATAGTCGATGTGAGAGGCTCCGTATTCCCCGTTATAATCCTCCGCCACATAAATCATATATTTATATTTTTCTCTTCCTCATTTTTTTTTTTTTTTTTGGTAAAGTTCTCTTCGTCCTTCTTCGGCCCAAGCTCATGACAGTAGCCCTGGCTGTTATTTGATGAACCAGGCCTAGGGCCAGTTCAGTGGTCACTCGCCACATTACCCTAGTGTTTGAACCATTCAAGATCACATGAGGGATTTCAGTTATCCACCGTACATACACTTTGGGATTCGGACTGATCCACTAAATCTGGTCTGTAATAATTTCCTCTGCCTCCTTACCGGCTCCCACCACCAACAATATGGCGTCGGTTTATACCATCTGTTTTGAGGTTCATGGCCCTACGCTGGAATGTGTTGTCGGTTTTACTTTTCGGCTTGTGAGTCGAGATTCACGGCATCAAATTTTTTGTCGGTGCATTCCGGAGTCTATTCCTTGACTTCTGATTTTTAATGAGTCATCTCGTTAAGTTATTGATTTTATTGAAAGAGTCGTTATTTAATATTTTTTCCGTACCATGTTTTTTTTTATATACAACTTTCTGTAGGTAATCACCGACTTCTAGTCTTTGAAAAACGTTTCGGTGTTGCGTGGTGAAATAAAAATGAGGCGCCGGTGTTGCATGGTGCAAATTAAATCAAATTACCAGCCTGTCATGTCGTGACTTCGTCTTTCCAGAATATGTTCGTGCATTCGAGTAAAGTTCCACATTTCAATTGCGATGAAGAAAAGAACAATGCCGGCAAAGGTCGGGGAAATATCGGACTACCTTGATGCCATTTGGCAGGAGGGAAAGCAAGGGAGAAGCGGACAGGAAGGGTTGGACAACGGCAATGAACAGAATGGGATAGTGATGAGAAAGAGACTGATGGAGGTTGAGAGAAAGAGGCAGGCTTTCGTGTGAAAGAACGGCCGGTCTTCTTTCATAATATCAACTATTGGATCGTATTTTGCATAGTTGTCAAAGTATTATATCAACTTAATGGTCTATACTGTAGATGGAAGAAAAAAATTTAACATACTCAGAAAGCTGTGCAAATTTTGGGGTTCCCATGCCGCTTGTGCAGTGATCTAAAGAATTTTTTTCATATCTTGAAAGCTCTCTCGTTTGGAATATGTCAAGGTTAATTTTAATAGTAGCATCAGGGATGGCAGGAGTGATGCTGATTTTATCATTCGGGATCCAGATGTTAGATTACTGATAGCAGGGGACTCATATCTTTTTGAGTCTTCCATCTCAAAAATTGAGCTTCGTGCCATCTGGACGTGCATTCTCTAAACTAGACAGGAGTTGCGGACAGAAAAGATTCTCGTAGAGAGAGATTTTGCCACCGTCATTGATTGGATTCAAGATGACACAAAACAGTTAAAAATCCATTCGTACCTTGTGATATCTGCATTTTTCTCTATGATTTTATTGCAGTGCCTATTTGACACATCTTTCGAAAAATGAACAGTAACATAGATTGGATCACATCTTATATTACTGAGCCTATCGAAGATTAAACTTGGCTACAGAGTTAGACTTATCCGCGAGCTATGCAAGATCTTTCATTTTTTTTAACTTTATGAGATGTTTATACGTTAGAGTGCCATGAGAGCCTATTTGTATGAAGAAAAAAAGCTATGCAAAATGCGATCCAATGGTTGGCAATGTAAAAATAGGATCAGACATTCTTTCACGTGAAAGTATAATCTGAACCTGATAGAGGAGGGTAGGAATATAAAATATAATATGAGTTATTTTATTTAATATAATTAGTATAATTGTAATCCATCTAATTAGTTCTGACTCTGCTTGTCCTCTTTGCAGTTTGCAGATTGAGACCATCTCAGGTCTCTCGTTTCAATGTCTCCAGTATTAGAACATAAGTGGGTTGGTTGGATCGAATGCCACAGATTACTAAGGATGTTTCCTATGGGGCCGGCTTCGTTCTCAGTTTTGGGCTGGGTGCCCTGATCCTTAATTGGGGTATGGCTAAATGGCTAATTGTGAAATATTTGTCATGCTTTTTCTTTGCTGAGCGTGTTTTGAAAAATACGAGCTATGGCAATGGATCCTTATGATGCCAAGCAGCCTAAGTAGCACCATGTTGGAGATAAATGTGCAACTTGGACACCACCTCCAGTTAGCACTGGAATTATGCCACACCGCTTGCTAGCCCGAGCCTCATCTAATTTTTTTTTTTTTTGAAGCTTTGTGATGGGATTGAATCCGAAACTTTTTTTCCAAAACCCAACTTGTGCCTGGGTTCATTTTAGCTGAAAAGCTACGCCCAACTCCAATTGACCCGACTCATCCGAAATTCTTGGCCAAGATTGGTGCAACCTAAAAGACTCCTGATAGAAGATTCTAATAATGAATTCAGCATTGAGATGGGTTCCAAGCTTGGACTTCGAGTCGGGGACAAACAAAGCCCAAGATTCTAGTAATGAAGATTTAAAACCTGCTACTTTAGTTGCTATTGAAGCTAAATTCACCCAATGATCTTATTTTGTATTCCTTACATGTCTTCTTTGTTTAATATATTCATTTTAATGGATCCATTGATACCAGAACATTAAATATTTAATATACATTTTTAGATTTGTAGATTTTGGTTAAGTTTCTGACGTAGCACATCAGCATTTTCTGAGGGACATAAAAATGATCCATAATGTACGTACACATTTCATATCGAGGATTTGGTGAGATGGTGCTGTCAGCTTTCGTGAAACGTAACCACAACCGGATTGAGGGGTCCTTTTCCTTTTTCTTCTTCTTCATCTTTGATATTTATCTTTTTATTTTATAACAGAATAATTTTAGTTATATTACTGGATATGCACAAAATTTCACGGATATGAAAAAATTAATAGATAGAATCATTATACCATATAGGATGTAGGCAAATTATAAAAAACCCATGCATCAATCATTTCTGGCTTCCCAATTAAATGCTAGGTAATTATTCCCTGTTATCCATGACTAATCATGGTTTACCGGAGAAAAAAGCCCATGTCAGTCATTGGAGGTTCCATTAAATGCTAATCATGACTAACTAGAGTTTAGTAGAGAAAAAAAGCTACATGTAAGTCTTCCTGATTCTCCATTAAATGTTAATCATGATTAATCGTGATTTAGTAGGAAACAAAAAGTACTAATTATGACTGACCAGATTTAGTAGGAAATCCATTCCTCATTAATGCTAATCCTTGTTAATCATGATTTAGTAGAGAAAAAAAAAAAAAAGCATATGCCATCCATTCTGATTCCCCATTAAATGCTAATCATTACTAACTATGATTTAGCAGGAAATAAAAGATACTTAGTGTTTTTTCTTCTCTACTAAGACATGATTAGCCATGATTAGCAATTTAATGGGGAATAGGATTGTGACGTATGGCCTTTTTTTCTACTAAACTATAGTTAGCTGTGGATAGCATTTAATGAGGAATGGTTGGCTAGCATTTAATGGGGGAACGGCTGACCCATGGACTTTTTATGGGTTTGTCTATATTCTACATGGTAGAATGATTCTACCAATATTGGACCATGGAGGAACCATGAGTCCCCATACTTTGACTAAAATAAGCAGCAAAACCGGCCAACCAATCAAGCAGCTTTGGCTGGCCTTCGTAATCCCCATACGGCTCTAAAAGAGTGAACTGTTGGACCAGTAGATGGATGTGTTCTACATACGTGTACATAAAGAACCTGATAAAATTTAAATAGCACCTTAATTGTCTCATTATCTGAGGATCCATATTTTTATAGATAAATATTATATAAAAATTGATCAATTTTTTTATTGACTAATTTATCCATATTCTCACGCTTTTAAGATGGATAAGTTACTTCTATAATAGTATTTATTCATGAAATGAGAGAAAATCTTATCCATTTAGGATGGCTAAATCATTTTCAGATATTAAATTTTATTCTAAAGGTTATTCTTTGATAAATATCAAAAAAAAGTTGGTCAATTTTTTCTTTGACCAACTTACCCATGTTCTCATATTTTTCAAAATGGATAAGTTATTTTTCAATGGATAGCATTTACCCATCTAATGGGAGAAAATCTTACCATCTAACAGGTGGCTAAATTATTTTTCTATCAACTGAAAAAATAATATTTTCAATTCATTCATAATATACCTTAACCTTATAATAATAATAAAATATAATAATATAATATATTATAATATATTATATCATAATAATAATATGATATGATATAATATAATATATTATTATATATAATAATATTTATATAACAAAAGATATTATATAAAATATAGATAAATCTTAGCAATTTATCTAGAAAATTAGTAATGGAAAAAACATAGATAATATATTTTGAGTCATTTTTCAATCTATAAAAGGACATGAATAAATTATTTTTTATCTAAATATTACCTAAAAAATACTTATCTAAAAAAATATAAACTTTTGGATAATTTTTTTATCCTCAAAAGAATAGATATCCCATCCTCATTTTCAATACCTCCATCATTCAATGCTTAATAAATCATCCATTTTTTTCAAATCTAAAAGACATAAAGAGTATTATGAAAAATATAAAAAATAGCAACTTATTTAGAAAAGTAATAATACAAATGAACATAGGTAATAAATTTTGAAATCATTTTTTCATATATAAAAAAATATAGATAATTATTTTCTATCTAAATATTATTTGAAAAATATTTATTTAAAAATGTATAGATTTTTAGATAAACTTTTTATTTATAAAAGAATGGATCCTTGGGGCTAAGCCGACCTATCACCTTCTAATATTTTTTGCAGGCTAAAAGTGGTAGTATCAGGCTAGACTAGTATATTCATCCACATTTCTTGCTCAATGTGCTAAGCAGCTTATTTTACAGGCTACCTTTCGTTAAATAAGCATTTGTTAAGCAAGGTCTAGCGTAAATATTTCATGTTACCTTAGGTTGGGTCACAATTGAAAAAGTTAAAAGTAAAGAGGGCAGGATGAAGCATGATAGAAAATATAATGGATGCAGTTCTTGTTGGATATTTTAAAATAAAAAAATAAATTCTTTTTTTTTTTTTTTCAAATAAAAAGGAACTAAGAAACCAACAATTATAGTGGTAACTATTGCCACCAAAAGTTGAATTGTTTGGGCGATGGATTGGAGCTAAAGATGAGAAGTCAAATGGCACCTCAGAGACTCTGAGGGCTGATCAGAAGTTGAAAGCTGTCAGAGAGGTCCAAATCTATACTTCGGCCTCTTGGAGCATTGTAAATACCAAAGTCAAAAGAAGTTCATTGCAGAGATTTCGCAGTGGAGGATCCTCTGATGCCTAAGTTGATCTATTTTAATAGAATAGAAATGGTTCTGAGAAAGTAGGAAAAGAAGATAACATCAAGAGTTCAGTGGAAATAAAACTGAGTGGGAAGTCTGAGTCTGTGTAGAAAGGAAAAAAATACTTGTGAGTTTCGGAAAGAGTACAGAGATGTTACTCAACTTGAAATTGTAAAAGGTCCATTGGATAGATCGCACCGATAGGGTACTTTGAGCTCACAAGTGAGAACTCAGTGACTTAAAGGTTTTTCCACAAACTTAATAAGACTTCAGAAAGCTTCCCAGAACTCAAGAAAACTTAAAAGGACTTAAATGTATATGAAAAGACTTGCATGTGACTTACTTGGAGGGCCCTCAAGGAGGGTTTATATAGGCACCGGATAGAGCTAGTGGTGCTAAGAACGTGCAAGAAAGATTGGAAATAATTGTTTGCACATTTGAGAGTTTGTTGGGATATGGTAGATATAGATCTCATGATTGTGGAGGCCATTCCAGCATCGTGGGCTAGTTTTTATCAAGTAGAGAGAGATTTGTTTTCTCCATGCGCCCTCAGGATGGCTACATGGTGGAAGCTGGTTGGTCAAGTAATATGCTTCATGGCTAATCCGTGTCAGATTATCATTGATCGATGGTGTCACGTCATTCCAAGATATATCACTAACTATGAAAAAAATTCTAAAAACCTAATAACCTTTACTAAGTTTTGGCATCACCTTATCTTCCATAATATAAACTTGCACAGTAAAATACTCACCTTGACAGTTAAAGCTTGTTCCGTGGCTATATCACCACTATTGCAACCTGATTCACCTTGATGAATGATGAAGGTATCGAAAACACTACTCATATTTTGCAAGGTAATTTTGTGCGGAAATTGTTGTATCTGAAATCAATGCCCTGCCGCTATTCCGCACTAGATAGCGTGGCGGGTCCCCGTCCAGGTGCCCACTTCCAATCCATGAGAAGATAGCAAGGGATAACACGAGTAAGGCCCTCCCGGAGAGGCCCAACCCCAATCGCCCCCCTCCAATGAGAGAAGCCATACGACTCCTATCCTCTTCTCAAATCTCGGACCATCCGGATGCCACATGAACGAGTGGCGATGCGCGTTCCGCCTATTCACAATATCCTCACTTCTCCAATTCTTTAAACGTAGTCCTTGGAACGGAAAGAGAGGGAGGGAGCCTATCTCCTGAGATCAAGAGCCATGGCCTCCACCACCACCACGCCACCTCTGGCCTCACTCGCCGGCTCTGGCGACGGAAAGGCGCCCGCCACTCGTCAGCAGGCCCCGCACTGCGTCGGACTCGCGACGCTGCCTCCGCCGCCCCACGTCGCGTCCCGAGCCTCCCCCGGGTGGGCCGCGACATATGGAAGACTGCCTCCTTCTGTAAGTAGCCTTCTTTGGAATTTGTAGTACAAATAAAAAATGGTTCAAATTTCGTGACTGTAATTGCTTTTTTACGAGTAGAAGAACTGAATCCGTTCCAAACCATCTTGAGACCATTGTTGTTCAATAGCGAATCTACTAACCTATGTATATTAAGCCCTTTGTTCACGATCATCCAACTACATGCAAAGGTACACCGGTCTACATAATGGAATCTGCATGGTCTATTACACGTGTTTCACATTGCGTGCTTTGAGCGAACTATGTTATATGGCTCTGTGTACGACTCTGGAAATGGATGCATAATGCCAAATGCACTTGAGCCCTCAGCATTTCTATTTTGTAGGCCATTTCCAAGCATCATACATACTCGTCATGCCGTGTCTATACAGATACTTGGGGTAGATTGAAGGGTCTAGCTAATAAGCTCTATGGTTGAAATCACTTATAAGTAAAGCATAATTCCTGATAAAAGGAGGACCAATAAGGTTATATTATACTAAATCAAGCCATAGAAATCTAGCCAACCTTGTCACTCCATGAATATCATGTCCAAGGGACTAGTTAGTAATTAATTCTCAAAGCCTTGTCAAGAAGACAGTCTCTGAGTATCGCTAAAAGCTTTAATTCTTGTTCGCTAGATTCAGAATGAGCTTGGATGATTACTAACTAATCATTTTTTATCACGATTATTGTAGCCCTGTTTTGACTTTTGAGGGTAGTATTAGCATTGGTTAAACGACAGAAAAGCAAACTGATGCAAACCTTTTTCTTTTGAGGGGGGTGGGTGGGGGAGGCAGTGATGCGGTGGAGGAGGTGCATGGGGGTGTAAAATCATCGTTTCATGGTAGGGCCGAGTTATATAAGTGATCTGGCTAGTATATGCACATACTTGAAATTGGATTTTTGAACTTAAATGCCTAAAACATATATCAACTTATACCTCCAGAGAGACTATTAACCATATGGTAGATAAACTGATTTGTGAACCAATTGCATTCTAAAACAAATTTGACTCCATAGGCAACTAATTTGAACTTTTAATATTATGTTCTCATGCCATCGATCATTTTCTGGGTTTTAGCTTAAAACGTTTAATAGCAGCTGATCAGTTTGCATCCATATAAATATGATGGTCCTACTTTTGCAGTAAAACTTTAATACAATGTGGGAACTTTGAGAGCAGGGGGTATTGATGAACTTCCACCAAGTGGATAACATAGCAGCCTGCTATATATCTTTCTCAATATTACTGTGCTGTTTTTGAAAAGTCACCTTGTATCACAATGCTTGCGCCTGACAAATCTGAAAATCCCAAGATAAAAAGACATATTTATCGGCATCTAACCATGCTAGGTGCCCGGCGGGCACAATACATGAAACCTTGGTTGTGTAATTGTGTTTGCCTTGAGACCAATCATGTCTTGGTTGTGTTATTTAAGAACTGGTACTTAGTGCCTTACTGAAAACTTGTTAGGCATTTAGGTGCCTAACTTTCTCTCAAAAAATAATTGGTCTTAAGTTAAGCATGGTCTTTAAACTGAGCCAGGTCAATGTAATTGCTTTCTAGCTATCTTTGTATTAGTTAAATTAGATACCTAAGTCGAATAGCAACGCAGATGTTAACTACCATATTGTTTGCATGAACTCAACTAATGCAACAGTAAAACAGATAAAGCGCTAACTTAATTCTGTCATCTTGCTTGTACTGAACTAGGTCAAAAAATTGCAAGAAATGTTATCACCATGGCCACAGGAGAAACATCAGCTGAAGTTGCAACTGAGCTTCCAGAGATTGTGAAAACCATACAAGAAGCGGTCTGTTTTTCATTATTATTTTTCACTACATATTCAAAATTAAGGACATTCCATCTATGTTTTTGGAAATATGAGATTGCAACTATGACTATTTTCTGTAGACAGTGGGACAGACTTGAAGATAAGTATGCAGTAACTTCCCTTGCATTTGCTGGAGCTATAGCACTCTGGAGCACCAGTGGAATGATCTTGGTATTCAAAAACATGATAGTGTCAATAATGCAGATAGATAGTTAATATGCGTATTGTCTCATCATTAATGCAAAGATCATATAGTTTCAAAACCAAGCATCTTTAAGGAACTTTAATCTCTGTCTGAGAAATTTCAGATTCTTAATGAAGATTTTTAAATATGAATTTATGTTTGCAGGCAATTGATAGGCTTCCTGTAGTTCCTGGCATTCTTGAAATTGTAGGAATCGGTTACACGGGGGTAAGTTCATGTTTGTGGCTCATTTTTATGAACATGATATCTAGTGACAGAAAACCATGCAATTATATAATTATTTTTTTTCGCTTCCATTATGGAACCATGTGTGGTATCAAAAAGGATTCATCTATAGCATTTTGTATAAATCTATATCATCTGTCCAATTAGTCCTTCGAATAAAATCCCTTTTGCTTTTTTGAAATATATCATCTTAATAAAGCCAAACATCTATTGCATCATTATATAAATGGAGATGAATGGTCTTTATTTGCATGGAGAGTGCATAGTCTGAGTCCAATTCTGTTCTGTGCCTCAATGATAAAGTGGAATAGGGAGAATCTTCTATTCAGTATTTAGAGCCGTGATCTGTGGCAGCTGTAGTCTATACTCACGGCAATTAATTTTTCATATTAAAAAGTTATTTGAGTTCAAGGTATGGAAACTTTGCACATCAGTCATACTGGTTAGTGTTTACCGACCCAAGCTAAATACAACATGAAGACAATTTAATATTTGTGTTTCATCCACTGCATGCATGAAAAGTGTAATGTTAGTTTATTATTTTTTTATGAATAGTTAACTATTCTCTAGAATGTTAAATTAGAATGTTTTCTCACTTAAATTTTCATATGTTCCTACTAATTGTTCTTTGTTACCTCTACAGTGGTTTGCATATCGTAACCTGGTTTTCAAGCCGGACAGGTATACTCAAACTGTGCTACTTTGAATCGTACCCTCTACTGTAACTTTATGTCCTGTCACTTCTATGTGAGTAAACCCATTTTGCTGTAACCAATGCATGTTTATGAGGCATCACAATCTACCTAACATGGTGGTGATAGAATCTCTTATCTTCTACTACAAAATTGTTTTGCAAAAGGAAATAATTTACTATTAATTATATTCTCTAAAATGTGCTTGAAATCAGCAGTTGTGATAGCTAGTCATGTTCAGTGCAATAGATTAGGATGATGCTTAGCATGATCCTAGAATCCTCTCAAGGTTCACCATCTTGATATTGGATCCCATATCGGCACCATCTTATTATAGCATCAGCATGCGGTATGGTACGAGACGGCGAGACGTACCGAATATCAATAGGGTACAAGATGACAAGGTGTACTGAGATCGATATGGTATGAGACTATGTACCAATAGGTGTACCTCGTATCGGCATGGTGTGAGACTGTGTACCGATTCAATACCGATACGCTGTGGTATTGACTGGTACAACAAGCCTTGATACCCTTCTTCTTGTCCTCTAGGGGTCATATGTGTTAAGCAACACAAGGAAGATTTCCATTCACATACCCATGCCTACCTAATTAGCTTTTAATCCTTGTATTTCATGAGTAGGATGCATCTTTAATAGTGGAAGTCATGTGCAGTTGTCAACCTGCAAAGCATTTTTTTGATTGTTGAATGCCATTGTAACGGTGAACTTCTTACTCGAAGTCAAGAAAAATGCTTTCAAATGCATATGTGAATTGGAAGAAAGAAAAACTAGGATGATTAATAAATTATTTAATATCTAACAATCACTGGTTGCAGTGTATGTTTTTATTAGCTGCTGCGCTCCAATGCACAGTACTATTATTGGTGTAATCTTTTATGTTCTCAAAAATTCAGTTTTATCATGAATCATGCATTATTATATCCATTGTCCAGAGATCTGTCATAAACCTAAGGAACAATTAATTTCTTAAAAGTTCCCAACAATCTTGAATGTCTCCTTGTGTGGCAATTTCATTCGAGAACCATCCAGAAAAGTACAATGGGTGGAAGAATAGAACTAATATACCTCTAAACTATGTGAATCTATATGCCAAGCAATCAAGGATTCAAGTGCTTGGTCCATGCCTACCACACTGTGCTGCACCAGGCTGGTGCAGTTACTTGGCATGCATGCGTGCTTGATATTGTGCATTGCAGCATATAAAGCTGTGCCAACCCCCATGCCATTTCAACATGGGATAATATGGTTGGTATCTCTAGAAATGGAACCAAAAGATTTTTTTTCTTTTTTCTGGCATGTCATGGCACAGCACATGCCATGCCTGCCAGTGGTCCGCACAACCACCAGCATTCGCACTTGAATCCTCAGAACCAATGCTAGCAATATAGGATCAGGCCAACTGATCATGGAGGCACTTATTGATTACTTACTCTTGTTTATATGCTTGATAGAAACTTCATTTATGCTTGATATAAACTTTCACTTCCCAAGAAAACTTCTAGACCATTATGGTTCTAGTCATTATACTCTTCTGCTGCCAAAACTTCTTATATAAAAATCATTTTGTGTATAAGCACCACTTTGTTCCATGTGAGTATTATTAGTCATTGTATTGTTCCTTGATTATAGAATGGAGTAATATAAATACTACATCTACATAGAATAACATACAAATTATTGGTTTGGTGCATCACATACGTTCTTCAAAATGTTTTCTCCAAATTATATGGTTTAAAATTCTGACCGACACTGGCATAACGTGACAGGCTATCATGGATCAAATAAACAAACAACAAATGTATAGCAGTTATATGTTGAGCTAAGTGGATGAAATGAAGAGGTGCTTTGGAGGTCTTAAGGTGATCAATTGCATGATTTGATAAATCAAGGGATCATTCTGTAGAAGGAAAATTAGGCTACCATAAATGGTTCAAAATGCTGGGCAATGAATAAAAGGAAAAAGACATATATATAGCATGAATGATCTTGTTGAAGTGCTTGTGTGATAGAAGTAGGAAGATAGATTGTGGAATGGATACATTGGAGGAGACTTGGGTGTTGCACTACTTGAAAATATAGTAACTAAGAACCATTATAGATTGTATAGGCATGTGCAACAAAGATATGAAGAGGTTTTGATATGGAGTGCTGCTTGAATCTGTAGGAGGAGGATGGGAGTGCTGAAGCTAACATTAGTGGAAATTGTAAGGAAAAGAATTGGTGAGCAATCCAGGATCTTCAGATATCATCCCTTAAATAGAGTGATTGATGCAAACAATCAGAAGGATTCACAAAGCTGACCTCAAGAAGTTGGGACAAGGCTTTATGGTTACCCCAATTATAGTCATAGAAATCTTAGGGTTGTCATGGTCACGTGGAGATCAATTTCATGTTCACATCGTTCCTTCATGCCCATGCCTTTTTGGCAAAGATGATCTTGGACAATTCTAAGATTTAATAACCACCAACGTGCTATCTTTCAAAAAAAAAACCAACCTATTTCCTACCAAAATTTATCACAATTGAGTGAAATCATGGGATTTTGATTCTTTTAGGACAGGGGAGTCAAGACCAACAACTTGACATGACGAATGACTGCAACCATCAAAAACTTGTGTTTCATGTTGATGGTGGATCTACTGGTGTTAAGCCCTTGGAACATCAAACACTAAAAGAAAGCACAGTGTGTACTTTTCTGCATTCTTCATACCCAATACCATATTATACCAGCTCAAAGCCACCTGATTGTACAAATTTGAGTTTTAAGCCACTTTATTATTCTAGATCAACGTATGACTGCTCATTTAGTCTTTTTGCAATATTTTACTTATTTTGATGCCTTTATTTTGGATCTTTATTGTTCCATCTGGATCTTGAGCATAGGCTGCCCTTTTTTTGTTGCAAATTCAATCTGACCATATGCAATTCAACTTGCTCTGATCTGCTTCGCCTTAAATTCTATTTGCAGGCACTATAGAGTTTAAATTTTTCTTTGTTTGTGAGTTTTACCATCAAACACATTGTGGTCTGCTCATATAATGACTTTTTGTGAAGTATTTTCGCTATATTATCTCACCAGATTGTCATATTCTAAACTTGATGCTGCTCCTTTCTTCTTCAATCACTTTGGTAGATATTGTTCTCACTCTTTGCTTCCATCTTCTTTGTTTTTTTTTTTTTTTTTGGAGACTTTGGTTGGTTCTAAATTTTAGATTGTACTTGATCTGACATGCTCTGCTTCTCCTGTTGTCTTTTCTGTAATATACTCAAGAATTTCTATTATGTCGCAACAATGCCACTGTCACTAGCTTGTTCAGGGGTTTGCCAGAATGCCTTAGTGATCTTTCTGCTGCTATTGCATCATAAGTTGTGCAAGCTTGCTAGAGAACCTTCATCAGTTCTAATTGGCTTTCTTACTACAACCATTGTGTATGTGGCTTTCACGGGCAATGCTGCAGTGCTGCTGCCTCTTTTCTGTAGTATCAATTTGTCATCTCTAGCTTCTATTGGTGTTTACTTAGGAGTTATGTCTTAGTTTTGGGGCTTACAGTTGATTGTTGCACGACCCTAAAAACTAGAGAAACATCATATTTCATGCATCCACCTTCACGTCACCCTACCTATCATGCTTGTATCTTCCTATACTGTTGCACATGCTTCTGCTTTAAGTACCAACTGGCATGGTGGCCCCTTCTAGTATGTGTAGGGTGGATTATTTTTGCCTCTCTTTCAATCATTTAAAAAGAAAAGAAAAGAAAAGACTATATATTCTGGAACTATTACACCACAATCTGATGCTATGGATAAAATCAGTGTTTCCCATTTTCCTTATATCTGAAAGTGTCCGGTGAACTATTTTCTATTTTATAAGCCACCTACAATTATTATTAGTATTCTATGAACCTGTTATTCAGTCAAGTTTCATCATTTAGAAAATTTGATTAGGAATCATTGGACTTTTATCAGATGGCTTTACTCCAGTTTCCTTTAGTTCCGCTTCCATGGGAGTGCGCATCCTATGTTTTTTGGTTTGCAGTGACATAGAGATCCACTTGTTTTGGTCCTAATTTGTCTTTTTCTGAGATTTGTTGCTTCATATTTGTTAGGCTATGCGGGTGCAATTGTTTAACAGATTGATTTAATCCTTCACATATGCTCCAATTAAATTAAGTGCAATTTACTTAATGGCAATAGTTCTTATTTCATCAAAAAAAAGGGCAATAGTTCTTATTCATGGACAGTCTTTTCACCAAAGTAAAATACCCTGCCCTTTCATCAAGCAAAGTTCATTGATCGAGTCAAATCAAGATTTTTTTTGATGATAAATTAGTTCCCTCTTTAGTAGCTTTTTATTTCACGGCAAATGATACCATGGGGGCTGTCGTTCGGTACATTGACAAAAGTGAAGTTTAGGTTTGGGCATTTAATTTAGCAAGTTGGTACAATTATCTCAATTGGAGATATTGAATAAAACCAAGCTTATTATGAACAACAATCATACCATTAATAATCCTCATTGTTTCATTATTAACAAGAGATGTTATTTTCTTTTTCTTTTAGATGTGAAATATCCCCTTCTAAGGGTTTGCTGCCATATTCTCATCACTGTTCATATGTTAAATGGATTTCAGGGAAGCTTTGATAGCAAAAATCAAGAGCACCTATAGTGACATTATTGGGAGCAGCTAATTAAGCATCCACAGGTGATCATGTCATGCCTCAAAAACTGTGCGGATGAGGTTGAGTCATGCTGGAAGAGTTATTTTTCCAGGAATGGAAAGTTTGTAGTTTTTCATGTTTTGCTTTGATATTTTATGCCATAAGCTTCTAACCTTGGTTAATATGTCATATTAATAACATTCTGTATCTATCTATTCATTATATTATGACACAGGGTGCCATGCCACCCCTAAACTTTGTTAGCCTCTAGCCAACCACTCTTCACATTTGCCCCGATCTGGGACCAGCCTCATAAAGTGGCAGGTTCGTTTCAATTCCTTATGAGGTGGTCTGATGGAAATCCAAGTAGTGGGATTATTTGGTTTGTGGTGTGCTCCAGGCGTACTTTAGGAGTACACTCAAGTAAAGTGCCATAATTTAGGTACCATCAAAAAATTAAAATGCCATAATATAGTTGCGCTTTTGTGCCGGATGGGGCTTGTAACTGCTCACCAACCCTATCTTCTTGTAAACAGGGTTGAAGTGAGATTTGGATTGTCTCAACCCCTTGGAGGGGGCAAAAATTTCTTCTAGTATCATAACACAAAGTACTTGGAGCCTGATGGATTGGGCTCTGTACAAGTTTTTTCCCTCAATAAACAACACTTGGAGCCTCCAGCCTTGGCCACTGAGGATCTATTTTGCTATTCACTGAAACTGTACTCCAACTTTTTGGGGAAAAAACATCTGATTAATTTAACTTTTGTTCGGAGGGAGATGGAAAACAGGAGTGTGTGGGATGAAGGATGAGATGTCTCAAAAAGGTTGAGATGCAACCGAACAGAAGAACGAATAAAAGCTGCCAATGCTTTCTCTTATATGCATTATAATCGTGTAGCTCGTCCTTCGTGTTCCCGGAAAGGCTTTACCTGCTCTTGGACCATTCGTTATACTTAACATGCAATGCCATCACCTCACAGAATCATTTACACTAACGGTGGTAGCACTAATATGTATCAGAAAAAGCACTAACTGCTAAAAGCCCATGTCCTCCTTGTGAAGTCCAACAAATGCTACTCTGTAGCAACCTGAAGTTTGAAATAATAAAAGCATTGTCTATATATCAACGCAAGCCTCATCTGAGAGGAAAGTATCAGCTGATTATGATTCAAATAATGTGTTTTGGTAATGAGAATTGTTGCCGCCAAAACTCAATCTGATGCTGATGAAGATCTCTCGGTTGTTGGTGAATCTGCTCCAGGATGAACATCGATCTACATAGAAGAAGAATCAAAAAGATCGAAGATCGTCAGATTTATCGAACTGAGGCTCTTCAATGTTTAAGTAGGTCATCAGATTTATCGAACTGAGGCTCTTTGATATTAAGTTAGACAAAGCTTTAAGAGGGGTAGACAAATGCCTAAAGAGAAAAATATTGGCATAGTATACATATGAGATAGGCGGTGGGTACCTGGATCCCCCAACCCTGCTTTTATAGAAGTCACAATCTGGCTGGGTGTGGACTTAAGAGTCCCAAGTTGAGAGAAGAGATCTACCTAGGAATCTAAGTCCGATTGAAATAGTTTTCTTGCATGCCACATGTCAAGCTGCATCAAATTTGGGTTACATCAATAACTAAATGAATAATAAGGGCACCTTCTTAGCGGTGAATTAGCAGTTATAGCTTCAATAGTATGAACAAATGACATTGTACAGGCTCCAATGTCAACAAACAACAAGATTATCTCTATTCACATTTTAGTGTCAATAGTGGTTGGGGCGGGTAGCATTTTCAACTTTTGACCTTACTCCTACCTCCAACTCTCAACTCAACTTCTGGAAATGATCATGCTATAATTAGATGAGTTTCTCTTCTACCATTATAAAAGCAATAACGGTATTGTAAGCAGCAATTCAATGCATTCTTCTTGATTCAATGGTTGATATTGATAAATAGATGTCTATTTCTTATAAATATTTTTGACATGTTAGTTCACGATTATTTTTTTTTGGTCAAGTGCATAATCCTTTAATTGTTTGAACTCACATATTAATCTCTAAATTATATTTGTTGGCATCTTAGTCTTATGCTTGCATATCTCCACCCTAGATATAAACTATGTACCCCTATCTTCTTTTAAGCTGAGAGTTATAAATTTAGGGGTTTTTTTCGCATTAAATTTAAGGTTGTGGACTTGAGGTTTTTCTCTTCCTCTTTTTCTTCTCTCTTCTCTTGTTCCTTCTCCTTGGTTCCTCAGGAGAGCTCTAGTAATTACTCTCTAAGTTACTACGAGTGGACAGGTATACATATGTATAATAGTTGAAGTGTGTTTTAAGAGATCTAAAATTCAAATATTTACAAAATTGAAGCTAGTTGTGGGGGATGGATAGAATGTCTTCATAAGAGGAATTAATATTTATTTTAGATGCAGTAAAATTAAAGCAAAAAATACTCTAGGATATATAGTTATAAAGACTAATTTGTAGATTAAAAAAAATTGATGAATTAATATGGAAATGAAAAAAGATTTTTGGAATTGATGGGCAATAGATAATTATTATATAAATTAAGGGTAAAAATTGTCTAGATATGTTGAGCCATTAATATCTTAACCTGTGTAAGAGAATATTTATATTCATTTGAATGGTGGTTAACTATAATACAAGGAATTATATGCATAAATTATATAATTTCAAGGATAAAATATGGTTTTAATGAAATGAGGGGCTAATATAGAAGTTAAAAAAATTTCAATTATTAACATGCATGTGAAACACATGAATTCAATTCTAGCCATCAATGCAACGGCATCAACATTTTCATGAGACAATCTTCACGTGCTCTAATCTATAGGAATAAAATATACAATTTTTTTTGTGGAAGGTACACTTTATTTCTTTGAATAGTGCCACAACAATTAAAAACGAAAAAGCACCACGTGCATGTTGCATGTGCATCTTTCCATTAGCAACAAGTTGCTCCTCGAAAAAGAAATGCATCACAAGTTAGGCCTTACACCTGAGATGGGGAAGGCAACAATGAAGATTCTAGGAAAAGCTATGCATATTTCCATTATATTCTGATTAAAGATAAAGTTGGGAAAAGGAAAAGAGTACAACCTTGTTATGGGGTTATACCATCTTCACTTTTATCCTCGACCTTAATCTTCGGATGCACTCATTAGCCAGTAGCCAAGATGTTGAGATGGATCTTGACAATAAACATCATTTGGATATTCTACTCCTACATCAAGATAGATCTCATTGATGCACATCATCTGGATGTCCTGCATCTGCTATGAAAAAATCTCATCTTCGGATGTTGTCTTTGGCCAACTACCGATAACTACATCATACCACTACTGACCTCTTGATCAGATTCAAGTCAACGACGTCCAAAGACCTAGAGATACAACTGTTACAAAAAAAATGTGGTTTAGTTCCACATCCCTTAAATGTCGAACAGTCATAATGAAAGTTTTAACGATTGCAATAAAAAGTAGTACTTAAGTTAATACTATTAATCATCCATTACTCATGACGATATTGTGGATCATGATTCTCAATGATAGTTACTGATAATTAAAGTAACGCGTATTTCTCCCCACTATAAAAGAGGACCATAGAGGATCTTTGGGTAACTTATTTTTGAGCTCAAAAAAGATACTCTCTTGCTAATTTTTTTTCACTGTTTTCAGAGCTCTGACTAACTTAAATATCAAAGGATTCTCTATCGAAGAATCTCCAGTGATCAATTTTTTTTTTCCGCAGATTGCAGGAGCATTTCATTGTTCTTAAATCACCGCCAACTATCGAGCCTCCAATCAACACTGACCTAGCTGCCCCTCGGCTCAGAGCCATGCTGCAACAATGCTAAATGTAAGAAACCTTCAACCAGGAATTTATAAATAAAATAAATAGTCTATGCAAATAAAACTACATAACTCAACATACATAAGTTAGATGAATATATGCTTATCTCAGCATTACCTGGTAATGGACATTGAAATTTGTACGAAACTAAAATTTAAAGTCATTATTTTTAGCCACAATATATTTCTTCTTGACAACATGTTATAGTTAATCAATTAATCTGAAGCACCATTATCCACAAGCTTTGATCAAACTAGCTAAAACAGCACGTCCATGGCCATATGCATCAGTATTAAGGTAATGGCAAGGAGAGAGCCACATGATCCCTCTTCGTATCACACTTTCGCGAATGAGCAATATCCAGAATATACAAGAAGTCACATATTCACAATTGTCAGTGTATGTGTGTACACACTCACATACACTTGATCAAAAGGCTTGTTGCGGCTAATCCCCTCGTCACCTGATCACCGAGAACGAGCACCTGCAAGGAAAGTCCACACTGATCGGAGATGCCTCTGGTGGGGATCCTCCAACGGTCAAGTCAGAGAGGAGACTAGGCAACAATAGAAAAGAATCAGGGGAGCTCAGCGAGAGAGAGAGAGCTAAAGAGAGGGGGGAGTTCAGGGGTTTTGAAAGAACCTCCTCGGCAGCACTGTTGCCTCCTTCATTTTATAGTAGAGCACGGCATGGCGCCATCATTAATGGCGCAGACAATTAGGGGAGTTATCAAGTCATCGGAGGCTGTCAGAGTTGCCGTGGATTGTCAAATCGTCGTGGGCCGTCAGATCGCTGGGATTAATCTATGTCCTTGGCAGGACAATATCCCAGGACGGCTATGCTGCATGCCTTTGTCAGGACGGCGGCCCTCAGCAGTCGTACGGTATTTGGGGGAGCCGACCGACCATACGTCGGCATTTGGTTGTGGGATGTCGGGTGAAGACCCAGGGACCTTCCGACAGCCAATCTGGCACATTGCAAGAGTCGGAGGAGACTCTGTCGTTCGGCCAGTCGAGAACGGAAAGGGTCTGCCCGACCGACATACCTTCGGTGGACAGTGTCGGCAATCGTCGGTCGTTGCGATCGATAGAGTCGGGGCCGGCCAGACGGGCCCGACGGTGAGTCGGCGTGAGAGGGACCGATCGGTATATCCCAACAGTTGCCCCCCCCCCACTCCTGAGTCGGATGGCGTGCCGCCAACATCCTTGCGTGGGGTGGAGACGTCGGGTGAAAGGAGTGGATATCCATCGCATTATGCTCCGACTCTAGTGACCGTATCAACGTTCGGTCCGGCACCAGACGTTTTATGGGTGTCATGTGTCTCGTCGGTGTCAGGCATCTCGTTGGTGTCAGGCGTCCTATCGAGAATGAAAACCACCATTTTCACCGTCTCTTCGGGAACGCGAATAGCCACGGCTTTTCCGCCGCGTGGCAGGGGGCCGTTGGGCCTAATCCGCTCAGGCGGATGGAGGCGACATGGCCTGATCTGGGGCAGGTGCGTCGAATCGTCAGACTGAAGAAAGGCCCAGATGCTGTCACGTGTCGCGATCTGGAAGATCCTCGCTGGTCGTGCTTTCATCTCGATCGTTGAGGGGCACTATATATACAGGGTCACCGGCATCCAAAACTTTACCTTTCAAACCTGTTGCCGAGACTCTGGCCGTGTGGTCCCTTGCCTCAGGTAGTTGTCCCCGTGTCCTTCCTTAGAGGGTTTTCTAGGAGCTCTCGTTATCTTTTGTTTCCTCCTCGCTTCCTTGAAAAGCTCTTCCTTCTTCTCCTCATTCTTTGACTTCGGTTCTAGCATCATGGCCAGAACCTCTCCACGAGGAAGTCGGTCGGGGAACCCGACTGATGATTCTCGATCGACCCCGGAGGTGGAGGTCTCTTCACTTTCGGGACCGAACGTCGATCGGCTCTGGGAGCAGTACTACATCCCAGAGCAGTTTCGGCTGTTCGTCTCTGGAGCCGATGGTCAGGTTAACAACCTGTCGGTGGGCCAGGTGGCTTTTTACGTCGAGGACCTCGGACCGATCTTCGCCTTTCGGTTTCGAAGTTTGTCCGGAACGTACTGGACTACTACGGACTGTGTCCGGTGCAGCTGACACCGAACTCAGTCCGACTTGTAGTCAGCTTTGCTTTGTTGTGTCGGCTTTTGCCGACCAATCCTCGTATTTTCCTCTTTCGAGCTTTTTTTGTTCTCTGACCCCACTCTAAAGTCCGAGGGTGGTGGTATTTTAACCCTCGAAAAGATCTTTCCTTTATCACTGGTCTTCCATCATTGATTCATGGATGGAAGAACCAGTTCTTCTTTATTTCTTCTCCCGTTCCTTGGGGGTTCCCTTCCCACTGGAGGGACCCCCGAACCCAACAAAATGAGAATAGTCAGGTGGAGGCCAGAGACCGAGAAGACTTCTACCGTCTGAAGGACATCTCGGTGCCGAAGCAGAAGGAGCTCGTCACCGAGCAAGCCTTGTAAGACGCCGGTCTCAACTCGGTTCCTCGCCTAGGTCTGTTTTTCTTCTCTTCTTTTTTTTTTTTTTGACGCTGATCCTCTGTTGACGTTGCAGATATGCCACCGAGGGTGAGGTTAACGGAGGTCGATGTTCGACAACATGCGGCATGGAAGAGGCCGGTGCATGGAGCCGAACCATCACGGCCTCCCAAGAGGCCACAAGTAGCACCGCCAAGCAAGCCGGCAGCGGCGGGAGCGGAGCCCAGCTCCGAACGAACGTCAGACGGGGATCCGGTCATCGCACTGTCGGTGCCGACAGTGCCCACTGAAGTCTCGTCCGAGGAACGATCGACCGAGGGAGCGGCCTCACCCGAGGGACGGGCGGTCGAGGATGTGCCGGCCGATCAATCGGTGGAAGACGTTCGGGCAGAAGTACGTGAACCCGAACAACCTGCATCGGCGGCCGCTGCACCCTCGGGAGGGACCCAGTCGGGCTCAAGCCTGCCCTCCCTTTCTGATGTCAGGGCCTTGTCCGAACGAGGGAAGGCTCCGATGGCACCCGACGACGACGGGAGGTCGGCTGGCCGCAGTGCGTCATCTGATTCCCTATTTTTTGAAGGAGCGTCGGCCCTGGCCAACCACGACTTGGCCAGAAAATTGTGCCAGGCGATCATCTTTCCGGCCGACCATGAGGTCATGAAGAACCAGCGGGTATCCGACATGCTCTCCTCCTTCTACCCGATCCTGATCCGGGTAAGTCTTTCTCCTTTACTTTTCATTTTCGTTGTCATCATTTTTTACAAGTTCGGCTTTCTGACAGTTGGTCTTGTTGTTTGCAGCTGATTTATAACATGTCCGAGCTGGAGGCCAGATACCGGAGATTCGGTGATCTCCGAGCGGCTTGGAAAGATAAGGCCATGGCCGCCGAGGCTGACAAGGCGGTATTGGTCAACCAGCTGAAGCAGTCAGTCGATCGGGAGGCCCAGCTTGAAGAGGAGATCTCCCACCTCACCGGGGAGGTCTCCTGCCTTACCAGCGCTCTGGCTGCTTCGGAGACTGAGCTGCAGTCGGCTCGCGAGGATGCCAAGCGGAAGTCCCGTACTGTTCGCCGGCTGCATCGCGAGCAGGACGACTCCGTGAAGGAACTCAAGGCCAAACACGAGCAGCTCCGGATAAGCTTGGGGAACCTCGCCAAGGCTGAAGAAAACTTATCCTCCACCCAGGCCGACAAAGACATAGCGAGGGCGGAGGCAGAGTCGACGAGAGAGGCCATAGGTCGGGCCGTGGAGGACTTCCGCGGCTCCGATGAATACCGAGAGGAACTTTTGGAGAGCGGCTTCCTCTCGTACCGAGTGGGGTACGAGGATGCTCGAAAAGCCATCCGAAACCTATACCCAGAGCTAGATCTCGGTAGCATCGTCCCCCCAGAGTTGGAGGGGCAAGCCACGGGAGAGGTGGCCGACCCATCATCGGGAGATCGCACTACCGTGGTGGAGGCCGACACAGACCAGACTGCCGAAGGCCAGGCGGCTCCGACCCCTGAGGCTAACTCGACCCGAGTGGATACGCCGACCGCCCCAGGTCTTCTCCCGGTAGAGGAAGCCGACTCCGGTGATTAGTCGGAGTATGTTTTGTTTTTACTTTTGTTTGATATACTTGCAGTCGGGCTTCAGTCCATTTTTGTAAACTCCGTTCAAGCTTGAATGAAATCGAAAATGTATTTTTCTAACTTTCTCTCTTACTTGAATTGCTTGATGTGCTTGGAATGTATGTTTCATCGAAACACCTTTGAACGTATAAGTCGTAGGCCCGACGCATTAGGTAAGATTCCAGATAGCTAGCCGGGACAGTCGGTAGCGCGCGCGCCATGTTAAAGGTGGAGCGAGCCCCGATTTTCGATCGGCCTCTCGACTGTCGTATGACCCGACAGTCGAGAGTTTAGGTTGAGTGCCCGTTGCCCAGACCTAAGTCGGGCATGTTCGTCGAGTCGGGCGTAGTTCTTTGACCCGATCATCTCGTAGGGTCCAGTAGTTGAACGATGTCCGATGCATTTAGTAGATGACAAGTCGGTCATCTGTTGCCCGATTCTCTGTCGGGCGTACGCATCGCGATGTGTGGTAAACGGTGGTAAGCCGAATACCCTTCGACCTGCCACGATCTGGTCGGTGCGTTGCGAACGCGACATTGGTCGCATTGGCCTTTTGCCTTTCTCAACCGAAGCCAAGTCAGCAAGTTAGCCAGTTGCCTTGCTCGAGTGCTGGCTGAGGAAGGGGTGCGGCTTAAACTTAGGGAGGTCCCATCGCCATCGCCGGCCTTCCACCAAAGTAGATATGTCGGTCGTCGTAAGAGACCGACGCACCGTCGGCGATTGGGCTGCAGATTTCTAGTGGAATGCTGGGCTCAAGTCACGGCGTCGAGGTTTGGACTACTAGCGAGCGCCGACGCACCGTCGGAGAGCTGAGATTGTAGACTCCGAAGTTTTGAAGCTAAGTTTGTATTCTGAACAAGGGCACACAAAGTTTACTGGTTGTACAACTTTAGATTGTCGGCATTCCAAGTTCGGAGAATGGCGCTTTCTTTCAGAGTCTCCAGTCGGTAAGCTCTCGGCCCGTAGGTATCCGCTATCTTGTAGGGTCCTTCCCAGTTCGGAGCCAACTTTCCCTGGTCTAGAGGCTTCGAAACTTCTACCTTTCTTAAGACTAGGTCCCCAGGCCTGAAAAGCTTCGACTTAATCTTAACATTGTAATATCGGGCTACTCTCTGTCGGTAGGAAGCCATGCGTAGTTGAGCCTCGCATCGGAGCTCGGGTAGGAGGTCCAAGTCGGCTCTCCGGCACTTGGAATTGTCCGGTTCGCAGTACTGCTCGACTCTAGTCGATGGTAGTCCGATCTCGAGCGGGATCATCGCTTCCGTCCCATAGGCCAAGCCGAAAGGAGATTCTTTGATTGGGACACGGGGTGTCATTCGGTATGCCCATAGGACGAAATTCAATTCTTCGATCCAAAGACCTTTGGCTTCATTCAGTCAGGTCTTTAGTCCATGCAGAATAGTCTGGTTGGTCACCTCGACCTCATCGTTGGAATGTAGGTGCCCGACCAAGGTCAGTCGGTGCGTGATATGAAATCTTGCACAAAACTCTCGGAAGTCTTGGTTGTCGAATTGTCGTCCATTGTCGGTGATGATGGTATGCGATAGTCCGAACCTGAAGATGATAGACTTCTGGATGAAATCTTTCATCTTCCGCTCAGTGATCTGCGTCAGAGGTTCGGTCTCCACCCATTTAGTAAAGTAGTCAATTGCAACGACTACGAACTTTCTTTGGCCAGATGCCGGAGGGAAAGGATCGAGTATGTCGATCCCCCACTGGGCGAAGAGCCATGGTGCGACAATAGGAGTGATCTGGTTGGCCGATCGGTGTTGTAGGTTAGCATATCTTTGACATGGCTCACACCTCCGACCAACTCGACTGCATCTTTTCTCATGGTGGGCCTGTAGTAACCCTGCCATAAAACTTTGTAGGCCAAGGATTTGCCCCTCAAGTGATTTTCACAGATCCCTTCATGCACTTCTCTGAGAGCGTAGTCTGCGTCAGTCGGTCCCAAGCACCTGAGCAAGGAAAGAGAGAACGATCTTTTGTAGAGTCGGCCATCCATTATCACATATTGGGAGGCCATCCATCGGAGTCACTTGGCTTCCGTGGGGTCTTCAGGGCTGGTTCCGTCGGTCAGATACCGAACGATCGGATCCATCCAGCTTGGTTCGACCGCTAGTTGCAGCACCTCCTCGGTCCTGTCGATGCTCGGCTGCTCAAGACTCTCCACCAATGTCCGACCCAAGGCGTCGTAGGCTGATGTCGCAAGCCTGGAGAGTGCATCGGTCCGAGCGTTCTCTGACCTGGAAATATGGGAGATCTCGAAATACTTGAGGTGTGTTACGAGATCTCTCACCTTCTGGAGATATTTTGCCATGGTCGGGTCTCGCGCCTCAAAGTCACCTTTAACTTGCCCCACGATCAGCTGGGAGTCGGAGAAGACTCTGAGGCTGTCGATCCCGAGCTCCTTCACTACTCTCAAGCCAGCGAGGAGCACCTCATACTCGGCTTGATTATTGGAGGCTTTGAAGTCGAACCGGAGGGCATACTTGGTAACCACTCCCTTCGAGTTGGTGAGCAAGAACCCGGCCCCACTCCCTCGAGCGTTGGAAGCTCCGTCAATGTGCAACACCCAAGTGGACCCGAGGTCAGGTTCGAAGATTGCGACTTCTCCGGGGCTCCCGCCTTTCGATCCTTGATCGGTCGTCGGGCACTCCGCAATAAAGTCGGCCAAGACCTGGACTTTCAAGGCTGGTCGTGGTCGGTATTGAATGTCGAACTCACTTAGCTTCATTGCCCATTTCGTCAGTCGTCCTGATGTGTCGGGGCGACGCAATATCGCCCTTAGGGGCTGGTCGGTGAGGACCATGATAGCATGCACTTAGAAATACGGACGGAGTCGTTGTGCAGACACGATCAGGGCGAATATCATCTTCTCCATTTTCGAGTATCGAGCTTCAGCTTCGTGGAGCACTTTACTGGTGTAATATATGGGTTGGTGAATTCGGCTCTCATTCTCCCAGACGAGCACTGAGCTAACCGCCTCTGGGGAGGTTGCCAAATAGAGGTACAGTGTTTCTCCAACCTCCGGCTTTACAAGCAGTGGCGGAGTGGCCAGGTACCTTTTCAAGTCCTCGAAGGCCTGCCGGCACTCATCCGACCAAGAGAAGTCCTTCACCTGTCTCAGGGTCTTGAAGAACGGGAGGCATCTCTTTGCCGACCGCGAGATGAATTGACTGAGCGCGATGATCCTTCCGTTAAGCTGTTGTACCTCCCTTTTGGTGTCCGGGTGTCGCATGTCGATGATTGTCTTTATCTTCTCAAGGTTAGCCTCAATTTCTCGCTGAGAAATGAGGAACCCGAGAAACTTTCCCGAGGTCACCCTGAAGGTGCATTTAGTCGGATTTAACTTCATCCGATATCGTCGAAGAGTGCGAAAAGTTTCTTCGAGGTCTTGGACATGATCTGAGGCCTGCGCACTCTTCACAAGCATGTCGTCCACGTATACTTCCATGTTGCACCTGATCTGGCCTTTGAAGACCTTATTAACGAGTTGCTGGTAGGTGGCCCTGATATTTTTCAGTCCGAAGGGCATTACCCTGTAGCAGTAAAGGCCCTTGGCGGTCACAAAGGCTGTATGCTCCTCATCTTCGGACGTCATCCGGATCTGATTATATTCGACAAAGGCATCCATGAAGCTGAGTAGTCGATGGCCGGACGTCGCGTCTACCAACTGGCCGATTTTTGGAAGTGGAAAGCTGTCCTTCAGGCAGGCGCGATTTAAGTCGGTATAGTCGATACAGATCCTTCACCTCCCGTTGGCTTTTTTCACCATGACAACATTGGCGAGCCAATTGGGGTACGTGGTTTCTCTGATGAAGCCCGCCTCGAGTAGCTTATCCACTTTTTCGTCGATGGCCTTCTGTCTTTCAAGAGCGAAAGACCGCTTCTTCTGCCTTACCGACCTCATTTCAGGATTGATATTGAGTCGGTGAGTCATCGTCTCCGGGGGGATGCCGGACATATCCGCCGCCGACCAAGCGAATACGTCGGTATTGGCCTTCAGCAGCTCTACTAGCTGCCGTTGCTCAGGGTCGGATAACTGAGATCCGACCCAAACCACTCGTTCGAGATTCCCCACTATCGAGACGTAAACCAGCTGTTCGGTCGGTTCGCCCCGTTCTTCTTCCCTCCGCTGGTCCAACTTGTCGGCCGTCAGGGAGTCCTTTGCTTCATTACTTTGAGCAAAAATTTGAAAGCATCGCCGAGCGAGCTATTGATCCCCGCGCATCTCTCCGACTCCATTTTTGGTCGGAAACCGAACTAGCAGGTGGTAAGTCGAGACTATAGCTTTGAGGGCATTTAGCCAGGTCTTCCAAGTATGGCGTTGTAGGCCGAAGGTATTTGGACGATCGCAAAAGTTAAGTGGATGGTGCTTTGTCGTGGTTCGGTTCCGGCCGTCATGGAAAGAGTAACTTCTCCTTCCACCATGACGGCCTCCCTGGCGAAACCCACCAGGGGCGTGGAGACTCTTTCGAGCCGATCAGTCGACAGTCGCATTCGGAAGAAGGTCGAGTAAAATAAAATATTAGTTGAACTTCTATTATCAACAAAGATCCTTCTTACATCATAATTTGCTATTATTGCTGAGACAACAACAGCATCGTCATGGGGAGTTTGGATTCTCCGAGCATCCTCATCTGTAAAAGTAATTACATTGTCTTGGCGTAGCTTCTTCGTCGGCTCTCCTCCAGCAGTCATCCCCGGGTCCAATCATTTGGAGATCATGTTGATGACCCCGATCGTGGGCTGATTGTTCGTCGCCTCCTCAGTCGGTTGGGGTTGTCGGTAGGGGACGGATCGAGTCGGTGATTTCTTCAAAATTTTTCGAGATACCCTCGGCATATGAGGGCCTCGATTTCATCCTTGAGTTGGATGCACTGCTCGGTATTGTGGCTGTGGCCCTGATGAAATCGATAGTACTTTCACCGATTGAGGCCTTTTGCTTTCAAAGGCGGAGGCCGTCGCAGATATTCTTCCCCTTCGATCTCCATCAAAATCTGCACACGAGGAGCAGAGAGAGGAGTATAGGAGTCACACCTGGGATGCGTCGGCCTCGGACTCCACTGTCGAGGTGATCTCGAGCTCCGTCATTCGGGTGAGACATGTCTGTTGGTCGGGGGCCTAGTAGGCTCGACAGGAGCCCGACCTTTCCTTCGCTTCTCTTTCGGGCCCTTAGCTTCAGTCAGGCGCCGGTCGGAAGCTCCTTCGTCTGTGCGCATGTATTTGTACTTACTCTCCAGCAGTTCGGTGTATATCCGAGGGAGGATCTTATCCAAGGAGTATGTAAATCGGGATCCCCTCTTCATGGCTGAGATAGCCATGTCTTTGTTGAGGTTCCGAACTTCGAGTGTGGCCGCGTTGAATCGCATCACGAAGTGTCGGAGCGTCTCATTTTCTCTCTGTTTGAGGAAAAAAAGGCTGTCCGAGGTTCGTGGGGGCTTCCGGCTAGTGCTGAAATGGGCTACGAAAGTATATTCGAGCTGACCGAAAGAGTGAATGCTTTCCGAACGGAGGCCAGAGTACCAGGCCCTGGTGGCCTTGCGAAGTGTGGCAGAGAAGCCGATGCAGAGAAGAGCATCGATCGCCCCTTGGATCGTCATGAGAGTCTTGTAGCTCTCCAGATGGTCAACTGGGTCGGTGGAGCCGTCATAGGGCTCCACATGGGGCATCTTGAACCGACTAGGGATCGGCTCGTCGAGGATGAGTCAGGAGAGAGGTTGGGTGGTCTGGAAGTCGACGTCGTTCGAAGACTTCTGCCCGTCCATCTGAAGCTGAGCGAGCCAACGATCGATTTTTTCGAACCTGTGTTCATAGTCATCGGCCCGTCGGTGCTGGGAGACTCCGGGGGTGGAGTCCCCCGACGAATCCGAGAGGGAGGCAGACGGTGTTCGCGGCCGCTTCTCTTTCCTCGCTCGTTCAAGCTGGGAAGGAGATGCTCGTCGGGACCGATGGGTGTCATGCCGTGTCCGCCTTTTTCCCTCTCGGTGGGAGTGTTGTGACGGCTGCCCCTGAGGAGGGGACGGAGACCGACGCGGGCGTCGGCGGCTGCTCCTGGAGGGCATCGGGTGTGCCGCCGGTTGCTCCATCGGTGAGTGCGGCAACCAGATTGATTGTTGTTGAAGGCTCTTGACCGCGTCCGTCAGCACGGTCATCTGCTGCACAATCACCGCGATCTGCGCCTCCATGGTCACCACAGGATGCGGAGAGCTAGGTTCCACCATGGAGGTGGAAGAGAGGCCTCTTCCCAGTGGGAAGAGTGCCTCGCTGATCCGGTGGCCCTCGATCGCTGAGCCCTGGTTCTTGTCATTTCAAAAAGATTTTTCCAAGCTATCCGGCAGGTCGGACCAGCACAGGGCGGTCACCCCCTTCCTAGCGCGCCAAATCTGTTGCGGCCAATCCCCTCATCGTCTGATCGTCGGAAACGAGCACCTGCAAGGAAAGTCCACACTGACCGGAAATGCCTCTGGCGGAGACCCTTCGACGGTCAAGTCAGAGAGGAGACTAGGCAACAGTAGAAAAGAATCAGGGGAGCTCAGCGATAGAGAGAGAGAGCTAAAGAGAGGGGGAAGTTCAGGGGTTTCGAAAGAACCTCCTCGGCAGTACTGTTGCCTCCCTCGTTTTATAGTAGAGCGCGGCATGACGCCGTCATTAATGACGCAGACAATTGGGGGAGTTGTCAAGTCGTCGGAGGCTGTCAGAGTCGCCGCGGATTGTCAAATCGTCGTGGGCCGTCACATCACTGGGATTAATCTATGTCTTTGGCAGGATAATGTCCCAGGGCGGCTATGCTGCATGTCTTTGTTAAGACGGCGGCCCTCAGCAGTCGTACGGCGTTTGGGAGAGCCGACCGACCATACGTCGGCATTTGGTTGTGGAATGTTGGGTGAAGACCAGGGACCTTCCGACGGCCAATCTGACGCATTGCAAGAGTCGGAGGAGACTCTGTCGTTCGGCCAGTCGGGAACGGAAAGGGTCTGTCCGACCGACATATCTTCGATCGGACAGTGTCGGCAATCGTCGGTCGTTGCGATCGATAGAGTCGGACGCCGGCCAGACGGGCCCGATGGTGAGTCAGCATGAGAGAGATCGGTCGGTATATCCCAACAAGGCTAAAGACAATATTACTTTGCAAAAATGACAGAGTTTGCACGCTTCATCTTTGTTCCATGCTGTGGTACATCATCGACGGCATCTAATTCATGGGATCAATCTATCAAGGTAGGAAGATTATTACAGTGACTATAATCCAGTAGCTCGTACGCTGTACCAAACCCTTTGCACCCCATGGCTCTCTAATCACTCGGGCAAGAAATTCAAAATGCAGTTGAGCCCGAGCTTTTTATTTTTATTTTTATTTTTTCCTTCACTGTTTTTTTTTTCCAATTCAAATTGTAGGTTGGTCTACCAAAAGTCCCTTATAAATCGAGGCCACATTTATTTCTCCGTAAGCGCAACAACGTCCTCCAAGCAGCGTGAACCACAAATCCGCCCCCGCAAACTTCGTTCACATGAGTAGGGTGGAGCTTCGAGCCGAGTACCTGTCGTGGGTCCACCACTTGGGGCAGCTCACGTGCACGGCGCACTCCTCGGCCACAAGTAGCTTCCACGTCCGCTGGCCGTGGGGGCCAGCAGCGAGGCAACGGGGCTGGCCGCGGGAGCGCTTTTTCGTGCCCCTCCTCGCCCAGCCTCCAGAACCCCCCAAGTCTTTTCGAAAGCCCATCCACCCATCCATCCTCTTTTGTGGCTGAGGTGAAAAAGCGCAAGGGAGTAGGGGGAGCAACGAGTGGCGGCCACCACTCGATCGCCACATGGCGCCTCCTCCTCCCTTTTCCCTTCCTCTCTGCCTTCTTGGCCCTCTTGCAGCCTCAAATTCCAAAGCCTTCTTCTATCCTCCTTACCCCCTCCCAAATTCTCAATTTCCTCTCTCGTCCAAAGGGAATCTGTTCGTGGCTGAGATTTGTTCTTGCGCTCGCGAGAGTGAGAGAGGCCGTATTCTCGGTTTTAGGTTTGCCGACCTCGGTAGCTCCCTGTCTGCCGCTGTCTTTCTTCCAACTTATGAAAAGGATCTCCCACCGCGCCAGCTCTCCGCTTGGTAGAGACCGAAAAGAACGAGCTTTTCTTTCTTTCTTCGGTTCTATCATCAGGCTAGGGTTTCTTTTCTGGTTTTTCCGGCGTCTTCTATGTGACGCTGTTGTAATACCGTGACGATGTGTTCAGCGTGATGGGTGAGAATTCTGATAACATAAGCTATTCTTTTTATTATGGTTTTGATACGGAGTTTTTTTTTTTTTTCCTTCGAGCCTTCTTGGTTGCAATTTGATTGTTACTGCAGTGCAAATTTGTAGAGCTATGAGGTATTTTTATCGCCAAATGGAGCGGTTGGTTGGAGATATGGAGGGAGGAGTGCTGCTCTTTACAGGTGCATTTGAATCGAAGGAACTTTTTTGTTTTAGCTTATGAGATTTGGCAATGGAGGGGAGCTCGTCTGGGGAGGATTTGATTGTAAAGGTGATCATCGGTGTCAGGATTTGGTATTGAACTGCTTTGTGTTGAATTTAAGATTGTTTTTGCTTTCTTTGGTGCATATTTGGAATGGCATTACAGAGGAGGAAGCCTTATACCATCACAAAGCGGAGGGAGAGGTGGACAGAGGAGGAGCATAACAGGTTTCTGGAAGCTCTGAAACTTTACGGGAGGGCATGGCAGCGTATACAGGGTAATATACTCAACCATAGAATTTTCATTTCCTTTAATTTTTTTGCTATAAAGTGAATAGTCTACCAAAAAACGAAAAAGTGATTGTGAACGTGAACCAGGATGTACACATATTAACAAATTCAAAAGCTTGATTTTATAGGATACAGAACGAGTGAGAATTTGAGATTTGGGAAGCTCAATTGAAAAAAGGGCTCGAACATGTTAAATATGGAGAAAAAAGAAAAAAGATGCATAGAGAATTGAGTTGAAGCTACAGAGATTTGGAACCTTAAAAACATGTTCTTGTTATACTATTGTTGAGAGAGTTGTTCCTTTTTTAAGACCTCCTAACTAACCAACAAGATTGACATAAGAAACAAGTACAAACACAAAAATTCCATTTTTTTCTAAGTTATTTTACAAATTTTGTCTTGATATTCTTGTTAGGGAGTCGCTTATAGTAGCATTCCAAGGTTTTACATACTGGATCATACTGGTCTATACCAGGTATACCGTAACATACTTTATTGGTAGGAAATTGGTATAGCACGAGAACTCGGTAATACTGTACGGAAACATGGTATAGATTTTGTTCCGACTTAACACTTCTACCATGTGTCTGTGTGGGGGCATCTGTGCTATGTCATACTAGGTCCTAGTTTTAGATATAAGATCTTGGCATAGATCCTTTAGTATTTTATATCTCAACCCTCAGATTACCTCTAGATGGAGGTTTCTCCTTAGAGAGCATAGGAAAATAAGAGATCATTATTAAATCTTTTCCTATCAAATCTCCATTTGGCTATATAGGACAACTTCAGATTAAGAAGAATTTATGAAGCATTGAGTGAATTATACAACCCATCATCAACCTAACATTGGGTCTGTGAAAGTTGATGTAAAATTTCTAATTAGTTGCAAATTTAGGCAAGAGAGGAGCCTACTATATTGTTCATGTAGTTTAAGCTCGTGCAACCAATTTTTCCTAGACTTGAAAAGAGTGTCGATGAAGAATTCTAACATTAAATATAGGGAACTTTATTTATCTCTAAGCCATCTATGTGCCAAAAAAGTTAGACAATCTCATAACATAGCAAATCCCTAGGACTTTAGAAGGGGTTTCCCATCCTAGAATTAGTCTCATCCAGTTGTACTTTAACTTTTGAAGAATACAGGAGTTACAATATTTAAATTACAAAGTTCACTATATCGGTGCATACTGCCTCATACAGATAATGAATTAAGATTTGGTATGGGGGCATACAGTCTTGTTACACCAAACCGACCCTCTGTAATAGGCATATTGAAATTGTATCAGTATGGTATTGATACAGGATCCAGTACTAAGATTGCAAACCCTCGTTTAAATTTCAGAGGAAATATCATCACTTTCTAAAAGTTCCTTCTAGTGCACTTCCTTTAGGATACTTCTTAATTTTCTAAGTTATTAGTCTTTCCAAGTGAGTGTCTTGGTAAAGATGCTTGCTAGCTGTATCCTAGTCCTAGAGTACATTGATTGTATTGCTGTCATTCCTATTTGCTTCTTTGATGAAATGATAATTGCTAAATGCTATGTTTTGTCATGACTTAAAAAGGTTTCTTCCTTTAATTATGATTGATTTAGTCACAATATATTATGCCTTATTGTTTCTAGCATATTATTTTCAAGATATCTTTCATGCTATTTGCTACATTTGTTGCAACTATCTTTTGTTGAGGATTGAGCTACTATCTTTCTTTTAGATTGTTCGTGGTCATTTATTTAACCCAATACTGAGTGCATTTTTTGAGGCACTTCATGTCGTCAAGACATGTGACCTAGTCAGTGTTTGATATTAGCCAGTCAGCTGTAGGACTTTTTTTGCTTTCTACCAAATTTCATTATATAGTGCACCTTTTATATGCATCTTTTACACTCCTTAGCGATGCCAAATTTACTTGGCAATTGGCATGGACCTATTTTTATAACCTATACAGTAGGCTGCAAAAGGATAATAGTTGAACAAGGTAGTAATCAGATACATTAAACTTCAGACTAGTTTTCAAAGAATCGAGCTTGTCTTTTTGGCTCCATCTTCTCTCATTTTCTCTTTTGGAGGATGGGCATTGGACATTCTTCATAATCATGCTATTCTTAAACACATAATTAGTAGGATTACCATGATCTTCGACTATTATTGTTTCTCTTGTTCATTATAATAAGTTAAAGATTTATAGGTCAATAGAAAGCATAGTATGCCATTGTTCCTCCCTTCAAATGATCCATCCACTTTTTTGTTGAGCCCCAAAAACAGGTTCGAGTCATAGTACCTAAGTCCATCCTATTCTGGATTGGTTAAGTACAATGTTGGGATCAAGGTTTGCTGTACCGGTACCGGACGGCGTGCCGGTGCCGGACCGGTACGGTACCGGTACATAATATTTTTTTCGATTTTTAAATTTTTTTTTTGGATTTTTAAAGTTAATAATTGATAAATGCAACCTCAATATGGCATTATATTGCATATTATTGACATATTTGGGTTCAATTTGGAGTTAGGTTGCGGTACAAAGACTCTTGATCCAAAATTTCAAACATATATTTATTTACATTATATTTCAACTATGTCATCTTAAAACTAAAGAAAAAATATATAAAATACGCATTAAAATGTATCTAAATATTTAAGTACAAAGCGCAATAACTGATATATGAACCTTAAGATGTACTCTGCATTTAATTTCTTGTCGAGTGTCTGTGACGCTCGTAGATGTCTGGATCATCAACATAGTCTGAAGGGACATCAGTCCAATCCTCTAACCAAGCTGCACCATACTATCGAATATTCATCATCTCATAAGGCATCCTCTCTGGATTGTAAGACATCTCAGACCTCTCGCTAAAATTCTGACTCTGAGAAGTATCCTCGAGATGATGGTACGGTTATGGAGGAGCCCATCCAAATATGTCAGTAGCAAAATCTAATCCGTAAGATGCTCCAGACTGCATAGGGTAGTAACCACTAGAAGATGATGCCTCGAATACACCATATGCGTATGGATCATAAGGTGGCTGTGGATAATAGGATCCATAATGCGAGGACGATCCAGATACATCCATGGATCCTACTCCACGTGCAAGATCGTCCGCAGCTGCATCATGTGCTGGACGACCTCTAGGAGTCCGTCGTCTATATGAAACGGCTCCCCACGATCTCTACCGACTCGTCCACCATGATCCCTATTCTGTGTGACATGCGTAAACTGAGACTCACCGGTGAATCGAATATCATCCTGTGGCTGTGTCTCATAAACGGTAGTCTCCTGTCCTCCAGTTCCTCCCTGATCATCAGATCCATGACTACTACTACCAGTATCATCATCACTCTCCCTGGTGTCCGTATCTAAACCAGATAGTTCCTGTACTCTCGAGAGTGGTGCACGTATAACTGTCTTTTCTTTTCCCCCCTTGTGCCCCTCTGTGACTGAGTTTTCTGTGATTGAGAGGATGGATGCCTTCTTGCTGGCTGCCGGGAGGATCGTCTATACATCTGTCGCTCGAATCTCTGGGAAGATGTATCGGATAGCGAGTCATGTGATGAATGAGTCTTTTGTGTCCCCTCAAACTGTGGCTGATCAGCTGGAACCCTATGTGGAATATTTTTTTCTGCCCATTGCTCTGGATCCACCCTGATCTCCCTCGCCACCACACTGGCTGGTCGTGGAGGGGATCCTGGCTCATCAAGCTCTGGCTCCTGCTGCTGACCTGCAAGCCATCTGATGATCGGATCGTCATCCTCGTCGGTATAATCATCCAACGTCGGATCAGTGTACTTCAACTGAACTTCCTCCTGAATACATTTTAGCCTCAACCTCAGATTGTAGTGAACATATACAAGATCGTCGAGGCATTTTTGTGTCAGATGATTTCTCTGTTTGCTGTGGATAAGGACGAAAGTGGATCAATTACGCTCACAGCCACTAGCAGAGACCGTCTGAGAAAGAATACGGACATCATATGTCTCAAATTTTCTGCTGACGTTCCAAAATGAAAAATCCACCATTCAGCTACAAAAGCAAAATTACATATCAAATTTGATGATATTATTAAGCAAAATTACATATCAATCTACATTGCTCATTATTGATATGTAATTTATTTGGATTCATCTGCTTTTTGCTTACGACAGCTGATGGGACTCCAAAACTATCTGATCCCTCTCTAAACTGTTTCATCTGAAATAAAATATATTTATTATTTATAAATATATCAGATCGAATTCAGTTGAATAATTACATCTGTTTTAAACTAGCATACCTCTTGCAGACACAACGATGCAATTTCTGGATCGAGCACTATCTTATATATGACATTGCGAAGAGCAGCAAGAAGCTCGCTATCCATATCTATCTCCGGAATAGTATACTGAAATCTCGGATTCAAGTAATAAGCTGCAGATAAATTACAAGACTGATTAAGCACAATTTTATTTTCATGCTTCGAAAAAATATTTTAAAACATTCTTGAATCCAAACTTACCAGCTAGATGCAAATCTCTGCCCATCTGATAGTCCCAATGGCGCTCAATAACGTTAATGAATTCTTGAGCATGCTTGGGATCATTCTCACTGATCTGTTTCTTTGCCCTCTCCATCGTATAATATAGGAAGCCCATCTGGGGGTATCTCTCGCTGTCCACGGTGCGAAGCACCTCATATAAAGGCTTGATAGCCTTCACTATCTTCTTAGCCCGCTGCCAAAATGACTGACTTGTCACCAAGTTCTCCACATGACTTCCATCAGTGCCGGCCCTCGCATATCTGCTCTCCTGCCACTCGGCACTGATAAACATCTGACGTAGGGCTGTTTTCTTTTGAAGAAGACTATCAAATGCTATGTAGTTGGTAGCAAACCGTGTGATATCCGATCGTAAGATCTCTCCCCCAGTATACGTCCGCATCAATGAAAGAGCCCATGTGTGGTTGTAGATGAATCTAGTAATGGTCTGGGCAATCTCCATTACCTGCTGCACCCTGCGAATCTTTCCGATATCCATCAATATAAGATCAATGCAATGTGCAGCACATGGGGTCCAATATACTGCAGTCGCTGCTCCATCAGCAACTCTTCGGCAGCCTTATATTGTGGTCCGTTATCTATGATGACCTGGATGACATGCTGCTCACCCACTAAATCAATCACCTCCTCCATCAGATCAAGGATATATGTGGCATCGTGCATCTTATTTGAAGCATCGATTGATTTGTGAAAAAATATTTTTCCATCACAGTATGTCAAAAAATTAATGATGCTCCCCTAGTAGGACCTGTCCAACCATCACACATCACTGTCAGACCGTATGTAGGCCATTTATTTTTGTAAGAAGCAATCCATCTCTGCAGATCCTCCTTATTGCTGTCAAGAAGCTGATCATAAATGTCCTTAGGTCCTGGAGGATCTACACCCTGGCCAGCAGCTTCTGTGGCTGAAATAGCAGATCAATAGTAAGGATTGACTACTGCATTTACTGGAATATGGCTGAAATGAAATCATGATCCAATAGCTCGCCACATATCCTTTTTCTTATCTTTTTTCAGCATACTGTCAATTCTCTGCTGCTTTGAATCCTTGCTGGGCAAAGCATGTGGATCCAAATCCTGAATGCTGGCTCCTGCTGGAATATCTCTGGAGGACCTC
This sequence comes from Elaeis guineensis, assembly GCF_000442705.2. NCBI lineage: Eukaryota > Viridiplantae > Streptophyta > Magnoliopsida > Arecales > Arecaceae > Elaeis > Elaeis guineensis. The sequence goes on from NC_025996.2 coordinate 25,676,116, forward strand.
CTCCTATTGTCAAAAGCTCTCAACAAAGAATACATGCTGCGTCTGCTCCCTTTACCACCAGGCTCTCTGACTGAGGTAGTCCTCCTTAACTCGAATTCTCCCCTACCAGTTACTGATCCAGATCCTGATTCGTAGTATGATGGTCCGAATCGCTCTCTGTACCAGGCCATCTCCTCCTGCTGGTACTGATCTGCCAAGCTCGTCTGAATGGCAGCCTCAATCTATGCCTCCTCATCATCTGGAGTAGAAGCCTCCTCTGACTCTCTAGAGTGATAAGAAGGTGGCTTTGCAGCTCGACGGTTTACTTCGGTCTTTTTCTGCTTTGCTTTTTTCTTCACTGCTTTCGAATCAGCAAAGTGCTTTTTCATTAATTGTCGGATCTCTTGCGGATATTTCCGACACATGGACACATCATGATAACCACCAGCTAGATGCTACTTCAACCTAATCACCCCTCTTCCTTTGAACTCTGTGTTGCACCATTTGCATCTCCAATGATGCCGAGCAGAGAGCATCTCGCCATGATCCCAACCGATGTCACGCTCTGGATCTTTCTTCTTACTCATTTCTGCAGGTATAACAAAATACTAATTATTTCGAATTACCTATAATATAACACTAATTACATATATTTTTTATTTGATAATATTTTTTACTATTTAAATATTTATAAAAAGAATTTCAAAAAAATCTTAAGTTAGATTCAAATATTTCAATTGTTTTGAATCATTCTAAACATTATTCTTAATTTCAAAACTAACACTGATTTTTTATTTTTTTAATTTTTTAATAATTTTTATATAAATAAATATATACTATAAAATAGCTGATTAATTAAAGTGAACGAACGTCATGCTCTAAATTTTTTTCTTATAAATATATGCAAGTACAACAAAACACGATAGTTTAACGATAATTAAAATAATTATATATAATTTTAAAATAATTTTAATAATTATTTTAAAACTTATAAATTCAAAATAATATGTTATATGCTTCAAATAATATTTTTAAATTAACTAAAATATAACACTATTTTTATAGATTTTTTATTTTATAATTAATTTTTTTAATTTAAATAATTAAAAAAATAATTTTTTTATTTCAAATATTTGAAAAAAAATTTGAAATTAGATTTAAGTAGCTTGAATCATTCTAAACATGATTCCCAAACTCTGATTTTTTTCTTAAAATTTATTATTTTTTAATTTTTAAATAAATAAATATTTAAAAATATTTAAAAAATATATAATTAATAAAAATTAATAATTTTGGTGTCATCGTGTAGATCTTTCAAAGATCTATCACATATAATTAAATCATACCAAAATCACAAGATTTTGGCATGATTTTCTCTTATTTTCATTCTTTCTCATTCTTATCCTATTTTTAACAACAAAAATAAAAAAAATATTTACTAAGAAAATAACATATTATCTTACCTCCGGCCAAAGATCAGCCTCTCCTCGAACCACTCCTACAATTTGACGGAGTTTTTTCTTTTTTTTCTAATATTTCGGAGGTCTCAACGGTTTCGTTGAGACCTTCATAAGCTTCGGGTCCTCGAGAGTTCTCTGAGACTTCTCAGAGAACTCTTAACAGGCTCAATGGTTTAAAAGGTCTCCGACCCCACCCCCTCCCCCTTCCCCCTCCCTACTTTATGCATGTGGGCATGTCGGTACGGTTCGGTTCACGTCGAATCGGACCGAACCGATCCATACCGTCCGATTTTGGACGGTATGGATACGAACCAGACCGAACCGAGCGGTTCGAGGCGGTTCGGAGAGTATTTCGAAAAAAAGGTCCGAATCGGACCGGTAAAGTACCGGTCCAACTCGGTACGCCTCGTACCGGACGGTTCGGCCCAGTACGGCGAACCCTGGTTGGGATGGTCCTAGGACATCCTAGATACATCTAAGGCTGGGAAAATATGATCCGACCCGCCAATCCGACCTGTGTTCAACCCATCATAAACAGATTTGGGTTTAGGCTAAACGGATTTGGGTCATAAATGGATCGACCCATTTAACCTGTTTAATAATTGGATCGGATTTGGATTTTAAATTTTTGATCCATTTAATCCATTTAATATTCAGATCGGACTGAGTCAAATAACCTATTTAATCTGTTTAACCTGTTTAACCTATTTCTGACCCATTTAATCCAACCTGTTTAATCTGTTTAACCCATTTAAGACTCGTTTAATCTGTTTAAAATCTATTTAATCTGTTTCTGATCCATTTAATCCGACCTGTTTAACCTATTTAACCCATTTAACTTGTTTAACCCGTTTAACCTAATTTGACCTATTTAATAAACGGATTAAACGGGTCGACTCAGATTATCTGTTTAATAAACAGGTCGGGTTCATGTTTGAATTTTTGATCCATTTAATAAACAGATCGGATTTGGGTTGACGATTTTCTGAGACCCACATTGATCCGACCTGTTTATGACCCGACCCGATCCGATTGCCACCCCTAGATACATCTAAAAAAAAAATAAAAATTGATCTTCCAGGTTGCAAGGCTGTCCTAAGTGTTGGGACAACTTAGTTTGGAGAGACTTTGGGGCCCTAGATGTGTCTTGAGACCCAATTTTGTTTTAGTCGAGTACAATATTGTTAATATGGATCAGAATGAAAATCCTTGCTCTTTTCTTGCTCTAGTGTTTTCTTCAACTTGTGTCTTAGAGAGATCCTTCAAAATTAGGCCTGGTTGTTGCAAATTGGAGTAGGAGGAACCGTTAATAAGGCTTGATGAGCTAGCCATCTAAATTAAAGGGCCTAGGTTCTCTCAAGTTGTGCCTTCTAGAAGGTTTCATCCAATGAGATAGGACTGAAGAAGACTACCTTTGCTTCTAACTGTAGACACATGGCATGCCGATATTATTCCAATTATCACTCTACGTCAAACCACATTGGGCTATCAAGTCATTAAATTTTTCTATGTAATTGATCATGGTCATGCTCCCTTGCTTTAGGTTGATAAGCTTCTCATAGACTTTGCTATAATATTGCGCTACGTGCTTCATCGTAATTTGTACATCATCATATTCTAACTAGTGGTGAATTCTTCATATCCTAACTCTTGTCCCTCTAGAATTCTTGATGCTGTCACAAGAGGCACATAACTGCAAGAGAAAAGAAAGATTAAGATAGAGAATAAGGTAAATAGAAGGATAATTTGAATGGAACCAACCACTTTCAAATAATTGATTCAAAACTCATAACAATTCTCCATTGGTATTTCTTTCCAGTGTTTTAAATATGTAGGCAGTTAGGTCACCATGTATTGCATATGACATATGCAGGAGGCATATGTGATTCATATTTTAAATATTTAAAAATAATAATATCTCAGTAAAATGAATAAGAACTAGAATTAAGTCATCAAAATTCAGAAATAAATAATAAAAAATATAGATGTACGCATTCGTGCTTGTTTGAGTGCATATTCTAGCATGGTTAGACACATTAACCTATCAAATCACGATTCTCATGAAGTGTAATCCATGCTCAAATTTCAGGTATCCCCTGCCTAGACCAATTTCAATTTGCCTAACCTGTACAAGCATGCCAAAACCTGCTTAATTTGGATCCACATAAAGTGGCCCTCATGTTGTAGGGCTTACATATACAGTCTGTGGACCGACTATGCAGCCCACTACATATGGATACTGCATATCACATATGCAATGCAGTTTATATGCTGCCTACTCATATGCAGCCAAAATTTTCACTTCTCAAAGCACTATTTCTTTCACTACTTCATGCCTTCAAAATAGCTATTAGAAGACCATTCGTATCAATTTACATCTATGTTTACTCAAAACAAAACATTTATAAATTGTAAGAGACACCGTGCATGAGTAGTAAGTTAATGAAGCCTAGAGACTTTAAGACAATGTTCATTAACCAACACATGTATTTAAAACTTAGCCATCACCAACTATTAACTACCTAATAAATGCTCTTTGACTATACTTTTGACATCTTAACTTTAGAAAGATACATACTAGATATATGAGGGACTTGAAAATTAAACTATCCAAAATGGTTGGTTCTTTGCTCCCATGTCAGTTTTCTACGAGATATGTATTTGTCCTCTCAACTTGTTATTCATGAATTACATTTGAAGTGGTGCAGTCATATCGGATCAAGATATTAAAAATTGCCTAAATGCAATCTGATTAGAAATGGTGTCATTGTGGAGCTTACCATCAAAATCTAGAGCTTTAAGCTGAACCTGTTTGTAGAGGTCATCTTCCATTTCATAGGGAGATCAGGGCCACTCTTATTGGAATTGAATCATGGTGATACATGCCTATGGGGATGGTGCTGCATGAGATTCAAATCATCAACATGATGCACCTTGTTAGGTATTTGTTCAAGCAGGATTGGATGGTCCATTTCTTTGGATGCTACCACTATATTGTGCTGGCTTTGCTCCTCCTGCCTGAGCCAACATCTGTAACATCAATTTGTGGGCCTAATGGGCTTCCTTATTAATGACTAATGGGTGCCCATCTAAGAATCCCATCACTTCAAAATTGCATGCCCTTGGCAAATCGGCCACTGGATGCTTAGTATCAGAAGTATCAGAAGCCAAGCCAAGCCCAAGCAAGCCCTATTTAGGAAGTCATATTCACCTCCTAGAAGGATTTCTTTATGGTAATATCATGTTCACATCTAATGTCACCACCTTCGTAATGTAGGACAACCCTTCGCGGCCTGAAGCAGGTGTGGGCGCAGGTTACAAAGACAGCCTGTTCTGTTTTTGTGTTGCATATCACGGAAGCCTGTTCTGCTGTTGTCCTCCTTAAATTACATTTGAAAATGCATTTGTTAGAGCACTGGATCAGAGACAATATGGTTTGCTGATTGACTTGATCTTTAAATGTTGACCTACAAGATGGATATAAACTTCTTCTTCTTCCTTTTTTTTTTTTTGGGTAAAAAAACATGTTGATTTCTCTATTCCTTTGGTTATCCTTACCTGGAATCATGTTCCGTAATATTTACTGTCTGGTGTGCACTCTGTACAGAGCATGTTGGTACAAAGACAGCTGTACAGATCAGGAGTCATGCACAAAAGTTCTTCTCGAAGGTTAAGTATATATTTTCTCATTATATGCTTATTCTAAGCAGAACTGCTGCATTTGTTTGCTTTATTTTCAACAGTACAACAAAGATTTGTTCTGTTTCTAGATTTGCTCGAAATATTTTTAGAAATAACATTTGTTAGAGGTCTATTACCCTAAATAGTGTGTTGAGGAAAAGTTTACCTAATTATGTAATTTTCTGCTTTCCATGTTTGTTCTGATGTTGTGTCTATTTCTTAAGTACCTTTCTGAGACTTTAATTTGTGTGAATATTTTTTTCATAAACTGGAAATATTATCTATTATTAGTTTCAAAGTCGTTTGAGTCCAGTCCTTCTCCTTACAAATCTAGAAATCATATAATGTTAAATCATAAAGTTCAACAGGGATTGTGATTGTTCTTCCAGAATTACCTTAACAACTTCATTTACATTTTTAGGAACCTTAGCTTTAATCTTCTGATATGCTGCTGCTTATGCACAGTGATACTATGGAAAGCATAATATCTATTTGAAAAATACATAATTTTGTTTGGAGGAATTGTTGGTTAATGGACAATATATTTTATAAAACAGATATAGTGTATTTAACAATCAGTGAAAAGAAACATCTAGCTGTCCAGTCTTGAATATTCTTTCCTAGATTATAGTGAAATAGAAACTCATGATTGATGAACTCAGATTGAGCTCTTGAGTACAAAAATGAACATTTTCTAAAATTTATTAGTGCTTTCCATTATACCAATATCAACGAAGCATGATTATTGAATTTGCTAAATGTTGTTTGAATGCATATCGAGGACAGCAATACAACAGCACAATCAGCTCACAGTTAACCCCAAAAGAGCCCATATTGTAGTGTTCCTTAGTCCAGATGGACCATCGACTTGATTTGCGTTAATATCATCTGTAACAATCTAGGATCTCACCTCAAAAAACTAAGAAGGTATTATTTGAGTTCCCTGGGCTGGGCTTGTATAGGTATTCAAGATCTTCCTAGTAAATAATCAATGTGGAATAGCACGTGCCTGCTTGGCTCCTCACATTCTAGTATCTCAGTGTGTTCCATATTGCAACCCAGGCGTGCATCAATGTGCCTTAAGATTAACAAATCACCCTTAAGTCCTTTCTCTAACTTAAGCTGCTAGACTCATCTTCATGGGCACCAGTCAGCTTGTGCCACAATAAGTTATCATTTAACCATCAAGCACCTGGCACATTGCCTTTGCAATATGATCCCCCACTCTGAATCATTGACCCTACAACAAACAAACCTAATTGTTAAGCTCTTTCTACACGACACTCAAATACCTTTGAATCAGCCTCAACTTCGACACTCCCATATCAATAGTCAACCATTCTTCATGACACTTGCATCGATGACCATCATTCTGCTCTGACACCACATGCATCAGAAACCTTTACCATCCTTTGCCATAGCCAACTTGACTTTGGTACCACCTGTCACTCAGTGCATGTTTTCTGTTGCTGAACACTTGTAGCATCTTGGCAGCCCCATACCAAGGCCAACCCTCCTAAATCCTTCCAGATATATGGTACAAATTTGCGGCAGTCTAGCCACATGACTAAGCATGAAACACTCTTTGAGTGTCTGTAAACAACTTGACCCATGATTTAACGGCAATGCCCATCTTCCCTCAATTACCCACTGCTGTTGTCCCCCCTTTTTATTTGTTTTCCAATTATTTCTTCAGCTATCCTACATTCCTACTGACCAATTCTTTAAGTTTTCTTTCTGATGGTCAAATCTTTGTTAAAAGAGGTTTACATATAAGATATAGATGTTTACATACTCATGTACATATACACAAGCTTATAATATGCATACTTGAAGCACTGGAGATCCTTCCTCGCTGGGCAGCAATTGCCTTGGCCATAAGGATCGGGGAGTCCATCCTTTATTCTCGCTTATGTTGTTTCACAACCTTGGTAATATTGTCTAAACAATTAAAACAGCTGTTTAATATATGTGTAAAGGAGTCTATATATATGTGGGTTCATTATCTAGGAGAAGCATGTGATCTTTGAGATCTTCAAATGTGTTACTTTTGCAGTTGACTTTGCTCCTATATGATGCTTCTAGTTTATACATAATGAAGTATTTTCTTGTTCAAATTTCTTGTGCAATTGAAATCTGCTTCTACCAAGTACCAACCACCCACAGTGCCATTGTTACAAAACCAAGTGACTAACCTCTCTCGGTCCATAGCAATTACATAGTTAGCCTCGTATAAGGAGTGATTCAGCTGCTGGGGGGAGGGGCCGGTCTTTGATGCTTTTTCTACTCTTCCATATGGAAGAAAAGGGTACTAGAGAAAGTCCATATTTTCATGTGGCGTGCTATTGAAGATAGGCTGCACGGTGGTGATTCTTGAGCTAAGAAAGCATGGAATACCAGTGCTGGATGTCCCTTTAGCAATAGTCCAGTTGAACCAAATTAAAGACATCAAGCTTGCCTGCCCTTATTCTAATAACATCCAGATCAAGCTGAAATAAAGCATCTTGTTTCAGAGGTTATGCTCTCTCTCTTACTATCTATTTGGCCTATTTGGAGAACAAAAGGATTAGGGAGACTGTTACCCTCTATTTGATATGAAGGATGGATTGAAGGAACAATGGATGAGGGAGAAAATGGATGGATCTTCCATCCATTCTCTCATATGTTTGGTAAAACATGATAGGATGGATGGGAATGATTCCTCTTCTATTTAGTATAGAGAGAATGAAAGAGAGGATGGATGATATTTATGTGATATTTTTACTAAACTATCTTTTAATAAAAATATTATTGTTATCAATTTAAATTTATTTATACTAAAGAAATAAGTAATGTATAAACTTATAATCTTTATAATTTATAACTATATAAGAAATTATGTAAATATTTAATTTAAATTTAATTTAATAAAATAAATAATTTTATAATTAATGAATTAATTAATTTATATATATTAGTTATATAAATAACTAATTAATTTATAACTTAATTTAAATAGTTAAACAATTTTATAGAAATAGTTAACTAAAAAATAGTAAATATTAATAGAAACATAGAACACAATTCTAATTATTTAATTTTAATTATAAGAATTATGTACTAATTAGGAAAAAAAATAATAGTATAAATAATATTAATATATATTATGAATAAAAAATAAAGAAGTGTTTTAGTTTTGTCAAAAAGATTAATGAGGGATAATTTTGTTAATACAGAAATCCACCCCTCACATCTTTTATCCATCTTTCCTTGCATCCTCCCAATTTGAGAGGATACAAATTGGTAAGCCAGGATGAATGGGCAATCCTTCCTTTTCATCTATCCTCCTTAAAATTTTTTGGACCAAATGGTGGATGAGTCCATCCATCCTTACAATGCCATTCATCCTCCCTCTCATGACCCCAACCAAACACAGGGTTAGAGCAATCTGAAATCAGATCATTTAAGTTATCTTCTAGAGTTTATGGAGGAAATGCAATAGATTTTTCTATGCAAGAGCAAGTCATTGGAAGCTGTTCTCATCTTTAGTCTTTATCAGCCAAAATATCTGGCTTTGCTCGGAAACTCTAAGCTTTGTATGTTCCTTTGTCTTAGTCCTTTCTTAGAAAGCACTAATACTTCAAAATTCAACTCATTTATTTTTATATTTGATTTAGGTATTCATCGAATATTGCTAGGCTACATGTCTGTTGTATTATTATCCTTCTTTTTTTAAATTAAAAATATGCTCTGGATACTTCCTCGATACGATCAAGATGCTTCCTGGATACCTCTAAGAAAGAAGGGAAGGGTTTTTTCTTTATTTCGTTCTCTATGGATGTTAACTTTTTAGTGTTGAATATTTAATATTAGAGTTTGTGATGTTGATGTTAAGAACATGGGTTTTGAATTATGATTTATGAATTTGAATGATGACTAGATGATGAGTTTGTTGAAGTTGATGCTTATATATAAAGTATAGGCTATGTTATTTTGATAACCTACTATCCTTTAAAGGTGTCTCTCACATGTATACATATGAAAAGTACTTATATATTAGTTGTCATTTCTTAGCCTTATTCTTCTTTTCAAGATTTGTCGTATCAGAGTACCCATATCATGTCATTTTGTATCCAATATCCGTGTCCATGCTTCCTAGGCTTTTCATCTATTCTTCTTTCTTCTCTCATTTCTTTTCTCCTCTTCTCTCTTTTCCTTTTGTATCTTGTTCTTACCTTTGTATTTTTTCTTAATAAGATTGGGTGAGCTAATGCCTCCCCTTCCCTCAAAAAGAGAAGTGATTCAGCTGGCACATTAAATGATTGAAATGGAAAGCTTCTGCAGTTCTGTATTGAAGTGTCTAAAATGGATGGTAAACAAAAGAAAGCTTAGAATGGATAAGATAGTCTTTTAGAAGCCAGTTTTAATAAATATTCTTCAATCTAGATTTAGGACAAAGAAGTTTAAGAAGATGCTTATTGGTTATGCTAGTTGAGTTGAAATTATTGATTTGATATCATTTGTTTTTGCTTATTATTAATATAAGTTGTTCATCTGCAATCCTCTTTGCTGTTTGGACTTATTTTCTGCAGATATGACCGGTATATTTCTATTTGTTTATTTCGTACATGTTACTTTGTGACAAAATCCCATCTTCCTAACTGAAATTAGGAGAATTTGATGAAGTTATGCTTGAATTTGTCCTCTTTATCTATCTTTTTTTTCATGTTTTGGCTCATAACTTTGTCATATTATATCAATGCTATCTTTGATAAAGTATAATGCAAGGACCTCTAAAATGTGAAGATATCCTTCTTTAATTTACCATCAAAATATTGCATTCCAAACTATACAAGCATGCATGCATGCATGTATGTAAGCATGCATGCATTCCTGTCTATGCACATGTGTCTAATAAGCAAATATATATATGAATGGATTATGCTATACTTCTCTCATCTGCAAAATCAATAATCAGGTACTCCTTTCGAAAATTCATATCGTTGATCATTATCTATACCACTAAACCCTAGAAACCAAAAGTCACGATTTGATTGTCTATAATCTGCACTTCAGATATATATATATATATATATATATATATATATATATATATATATATATATATATATAGAGAGAGAGAGAGAGAGAGAGAGAGAGAGAGCAGTTTCCATTATGCTAGTGTGCTAAACTTCATGATAAAATATCTAAATTGAAGATCCACCTTATTGATCATGGCTTGCATATGTTAAAGCACAAATAAATTGAAAATCAACAAGTTTTAATGCTTAAATCATAGAAAATGGTCTCATATCATTTTAACCATCTATTTTTGTGTCTGCTTGATGCTATGTTAGAGATTACCAAAACACTTGAATTTTAGTTTTTAGGCATTTTAATGGAATAGATCATAATCAACAATGTGAACTTCAATTTGGATGCCTGTTTATTGGTCTTGGACCTAAGAGCAGTAGATACCCTCTCTTCCTTAGAGGAGCAAACACCATCTCCGATTAATAGATATGTTTGTGTCGGTGTGTGTATTCATGTTCAAAACAATAGAATTTGATATTATGCATTATTAGAAATTTTTATTTAAAAAATCTGGGTATAATACGATATTGCATGTGTGATAGTTAAAACAAAAGCACAAAACTAGAGTAAGATTAAGATATTTCTCTAAGTATATACAAAGCAGTTTTCCTTCATATGAAAATTTATATATTTAGCATCAGGTAAATTTTTGACCTTAAAGAAATTAAATGCCAATCTTTGCTGCTACAGTGTGCCATCATATGTGAGAGAGTTGCAGTAACTTATATTGAGAATAGCATGTTTGATACATGTCAGATGTGATGTAGTGTAGGTGGCTGTGATCCAGAAATCTGATTAATTTTTTTTATTCATATAACTTGATGAATATACTCCCAATTATGGGACGTATATTTATTTGATTTGAGGGCAGTTGTTGCGATGTGGAGGAGAGATGTGAAGACCCAAAGGCTCACAAGTCTGAAGGACTCCTAGGTTGCAGTGATATATGCAGATAGATAAATGTTTCAAGGGGAAATGCTAATGATAAAAGTTTAGTTTTTAACAATCGAATCATTCAAGATAACTGCCTTTAAATGGTCATAAGATAGAATTTATGTTCCCATTGTTAACAATAATACTATTTGACTGCAGTTGGAAAAAGAAGCTCTTGCAAAAGGCATTCCTCTAGGGCACTCTCATGACATAGAAATCCCACCTCCACGACCTAAAAGAAAACCGAGCTTCCCATATCCTCGGAAGGTTGATGTTGGTTCTCTTTCTCCATTTGAGGAATCTAAAGATGAAAAAGTGTCAAATTCTGCTGCTTCTCAAGAGGTACATCTCTCTATCAGTTTGTTAAAATTCGCAAAAATCTTTTTGTTTCCATGTTTCCCCTGATGCAGTAAACCTTTGATCAGAAGCCTGTTGCGACAGAAGTAGAACAAAGAACAAAACGGACATCTGGAGGTGGCAGCTGCTCAGAAGTCTTTAACCTTCTCCAGGATGTTCCATCTGCTTCCATGTCTTCGGCAAACAAGGGTTCTTCAAACATTTGTACGTTCCAGCATTATGTGAAAGAAGTCAAAGATAAGGCTGCACAGGGTGAATCCTCAAAGACTGTTAAAGGTAACTATGAGGAGGAGAAAAAAGAAGCAGATCACACAGACATAGATGTAGATAGACTTGGCAGAATTTCCTTGCATTCACAATCAAAATTTGCCCATGAAGAGAGGAGAGATGCAAGAAAGGAGACTGAAAAATTTGGCCCATCATTGGAAGATAATCAGCAAGGCGCTCAATGCTACTCAAAGCTTATTCCAGGGCAATTCATGGACAGAAACAATGCAAAGTGCAAGCAGACTGTATGTTCTAATGAATTTATCATGCCAGGGACAAATCAAGTTGAAGCTCACACCGATGTTAATCCATTCAAGAATCCTATTACTTTACCAGGACATGAAAGCTGCAGCAACTGTACGGTGCCTTCTGCTCATCAACAAGTTCCAGTGTTCCCACCCTTTACCCAATTTGGCAGCAATCAAGATGCTTACGTATCATTCCTGTCATCTGCTTCTTCAAGTCTCATATTGTCCACCTTGTTGCAAAATTCATCAATTCATGCTGTAGCAAGCCTTGCAGCTTCTTTCTGGCCGTCAGTTAATGCCAATGCCCCTATTGACTTGACTGCAGGAAATCTTAATGGAGGCATGTCTGAAAAACAATCAAACCCATCCCCAAGTATGGCAGCGATTGCTGCTGCCACAGTTGCAGCAGCATCTGCATGGTGGGCAACCAATGGATTGCTGCCAATGTTTCCTCCCTTTCACCCAAGTTATGCATTTGCACCACCATCCACAGTACCAGGTCCCTCAGTGGACATGGCTCAAGCTCCAGAAGACAATAAAGAAAAGAAAGATGACAGACCTCAGAATCTTTTGCAGGAAGATCACCAGCAAATCATGGATCCAGGACACCCGGGGGCTCTGAGAACCACACAGAAGGCTTCTAAATTGTTACCATCTTCAGAATCAGAGTTATATGAATGTGGAAGAGGTGAAAGGTCTCTGTATGCCAAACTAAAATCTTCTGCAGCTGACCAGTTTGAAGCACTTCCAGATACTGGATTTCTGGACTCTGGCAAAACACAGCATAATAAGAATTCAAATCGCTCTTCTTATAGTTCCAACACACTTTCCAGCAGTGAGGTAGAAACTGAAACCATGATAAAGAAGCACAAAGAAGTCAATGATGAAGCTGAACAAGTCCATTTGGATAATCATCTCTTTGGTGAGGCTAGCAATCATCGACTTGGTAGTAGCAGAGTCACCAATGGCTCATGGAAGGAGGTCCTTGGAGAGGTTGTCATCAGTCTAATTACTGTATACTTATTCATCTAGAATCTATCTTATAACCATAATTGCTCCTCTAATATCTTTCTATTTTGTCAGGACGGACCTGCCTTTCAAGCACACTCCACTAGAGAACTGATGCCACAAAGGTTTTCACAACTGCAGACTAATGATGATGAAATGCCAAATTTATGCAAAGACAAGGAAGTTACAGCATTGCCAGTTGATCTCAGAAGAAAGGCATGCGAATCAACTAATAAATTTAACATTGACAGTGAAGATACTTTGGTGAGTGAAATTGAAAATGGGAAGCTGAAAGCAAGTCGAAGAGCATTTAAACCTTACAGGCGATGTTCTGTGGAAGCCAAGGACAACCAGGCAACTACTGATGAAGGGAAAAGCGACAAGAGAATACGTATGGAAGGGTAAGCAATCCCAGTAGCATGCATGAAAAACTTTGGTATATTCTTGGCATGTAACCATTAGATTTTATTTTTAAGATTCACGGGATGTAAGGATTTGTCATGCTTTAATATTTCTTGGACTCAAGCATCCACTGCCTATAGTTGTGTCATGTAGCAGAACTTAATGCATGGCTAACTACATGAAATTTGGCCTTAAAACCATCTCAGATACTGCCCCTTGGCTGAGAACAAATGGTTACAAAAGAAATATGACATAAAACACAAGGGAAAGGTGAAGGCGACCTGCAAGGAAGACAAGGTCACCCAGAGCCTCCGCGCTGAAGTTATTTGATACAAATTTTCTCCCTTTGCCTGATGGACAAAAACAAAACAAAAAGACCCGCGTAGCTTATCCTTGTGAATATGGTGATGTTTTTAGTTTGTACTATTTATAGACCTATTTTTTAGTTACTACCCTGAATACACTATTCACAAACCTGATTGTTAAGTAACCCAAACAGTTATAAGGAAAAATCAAACTAAAATGCTACATATCCATGCTGGTAAGCTACCCAACCTACCCTTTCGAATATGCATTCACGCGCAAAAAGGCTGATGATTCATCTACCGTGTCAACCTGTAGCTTGACGCCTGGTGCTTACTGTACAATGCAATATGAGGGCCGTTATAGCATAAACACAGTTCGAAGCATTAATACATGTAGAACATAATACTGCAAAACTAGCATTTCCCATTACAAGCTTCCCACTGACACTCAATTTAGCCTCGGATGTTGACGATAAAGCATAAGCCGCATATTCTGTGGTACAAAATCCTCTCTTGGCGGCAAGAGGAAACATGATAATCCTCACTGACATACAAACTGCTTCTGCTGCCTCAATGAAACCATGTCTGGTAAGCTGCTACTCCAAAGTTTGCCATGTCATATCAGAAAAACTTGCCATTTGGCCTGAGAGATGAGCGGATAAAGAACCTACATTTCAACAACTCCACCTTAACCACGCTGGTTTGGTTGAAGCTACTAAAAAGGAATGCCTATTGCGCACCCCATCCACGTGCTGCACCACCCACCTACAAGACGTGAAGTCACCTGTAAACTGAAAGGGCCCTGCAATCCAAGATATGTGCCAATCCATAACGATCAATAATGATCCAACTGCTAAATATATGTCTTAGAAGTCAATTATTGACACATTATTCATTTTATGACATAAATTTATATTTAAATTATTAATTTAATCTTTTTTTTTTTCATTCAAATATTATGCGTCCTTGAATCGTCTTTAAAATTTATGTTATGATACATATTTTAAAGTGTTGAGACTTAGAGCCATATATGATCGATTCCTAAATTGCTCCCAGTCATAGGATAGCCATGAAGACGGTAATCGATCTAGATAGATCGGTACACGGTTCGCTTCTTCCGGAGTAGATGAGTCTCTAATCTACGGTGTAGAGACACTGAGTGGTAAGTGTGAATAGTTGTTAGAAAACAACTAGTACTGAATATAACTATATCAGAGATCCCATGGATTTTTATCCAATCGTTAGTGATCATCTTCATACTGTAATTGTGTGACTGGTCCTTTGACTTGCGGTGTCACAGTTGCTCACAGTAATACTGCTATAATTTGACTACATATAAGCATTAACTCAATTATAAATTTTTATAGTGGATATTGGCTTCAGTTGCTTGAGCTGTACGAGCAAGGTGTACATCTAGATAGGATCTATCGATCTTGATAGAAAAGAATAGTCCTATGAGATTTGAGAAGCTGAATCCACAAGTCTATGGTCATAACAGTATGATTAATAAAAAAAAATTTTTACTTGGAATCACTCTTGAACTTGAGCTAATTGGATCTATCATATGACTGATGATGAGGTTTGATGATTTATCCATGACCTGCCATCTAGTTGGGACTCACGATAGAGTAACTGTATAATACATTAACTATACCTAGAGGTTCTATTTTAGTTCTACTGGGTTGCCACTACATATTGCTAGATATCACTGGTGGATTGTAAAAGCTCAATAGGATTATTTTGGATCTATGATCCTTATCGAGTTAGAGTGGAATTGTTCCGATCCACTGAAAGAAATTTCAGTGATATCTATGATAGAGATCATGGTATATCTCACTACTAGACAGAATTGAACCTATGGGATCACACATAAAAGGGGAAGGCCTTGATTAGTTATAATTGCATTTATGAAGCATCAATTTATATGGATTTAGAGAAATTCTATTTGACTCATGTTAACCTTACTAGCATCTAGGTGAACCCAATTTCTCTTGTAGTTAGTTTGCTTGTATGATAAGTTTTTAGCCAATTCCTATACTTGATTTGAACCTAATTGAATTTGATTCAATGACCTCCAATGATTAGATGCTTAATTTATGACTTGGATTAAATCAAGAAAGAGTTTCTTGATTTTATTCATCTTGATTTGATCAAGAATCCTCGAAGTGAATTTATAAAACCATGTGGACTGATTTGAGAACCTTTAATTGGATCCCATTTGATGGGATGCCTTGCATTGGATGTGGATGTGGGTAAATTATGGGTGGTGCCCTATTTACTTGGTCTAAGTATATTATGGCTAGGACTTTTAATATGATTAGGAGAAGGGATCCTAATTTGATTAGGATATCCTTATGATGTCTACTTAAAAGATCCTAGCCTTATTTCTCTCATTATCTCATGATCTCCCATCCCTTGCCACCACCTATTACTGTGCCCATGCCTCCTCTTCTCTCTCCCTCTAGCCCATGCCTTTTCTCTCTGAGCGTCCCTCTTGGAGCTAGAAGAGAGGTGGGCGGCATCCCTCCTTGGTGTCAAAGGGTTGGCGCTAAGTTGGTGCTAGTTTTATCATTTTTCTCTCAAGTTTTTGGGAGTCAGTTACAACCATTTTTTGTTTGTTGTTCTTCTTAATTAGTTGAGGGATCAAGAAAGATTCTTGGCTTCTTCAAAAATTAAGAAAAAAAATCAAAAAGGGTTCAAGAGTTGATCTCTATCCATGCTTGGTTCCAGCCTATTCAGGCCTTTGGTTCAAGCAATCAAGATCCAAGAGAAAATAATTAAGATCGACCCTATGGATATCTATAGAGGGAAGACATTTGTGTTGCTAATTGAAAACCTGATCAACCCTAGATTCAGAGATTAAATTGGATTCAACCTTAGTTACAGATTTGAAGCAAAAGAAAAGCGATTCAGGTATATGAATTAATTATAGACTTTTCTTCATTCATCCTAAAATTGATTTATATTAATTTTAGCATATGAACTAGATCCATAGGTGCTTTCATACTAGTTCATATGATGAATGCATGCTTAGATTAAAAGTATTTTAATCTGATTTTTTTGCTGTATTTTGAATTTAGAAAAATTTTGAAATCCACATACACTAGCACCTATAGAAAATCCAACAATGGTATCAGAGCCACATGTTCATATGTATAAAAATAGCATAAAAATTTTAAAAATTATTTTTAAAATTTTGATTTTAGTTTATACATGCGATGTATGTGTTTATGTTTAGATCTGAAAAGTATTTTAGTTCTGATTTTTATTCATATATGTGATATATGAAAGCATGCATAGATTAAAAATTAAATTTATGTGATTTAAATTTTTCATATATACGATATATGATGGTAGTTTAGATCTAAAATTAATTTTTGAAAATTTAAAATTTTTTATATATATGATATATGATTGCATGCATGTTCTAAAAAGTATTTCGAGAATCAAAAAAAAAAAAATTTATGTAATGAATTTAGATTTAAAAATTATTTTTATGATCTAAAATTAATGTATGCATGAATCATTGGGCATAGGTAGTTTTGTATTAGATCATGTAATTGGATTGCATCTTAGGTAATGATTAAATCATATTGGGTCAAAATCAATATAGCTATTGATTAAACCAAATCAAGTGTTGATTTGGGTTAGATCAATTAACTTTATAATTCTACAAGTATTATAGATTGAGTCGATCAAACCCCATATATAGAATCGAGTCAACCTAAGAACCTAATTCAGCTTTATTGCTTGAACCCGATTCACCTAAGCTGACTAATTGAAACCAATAAATCATTTGGTGTCTAAGGCAAGTTTCAATCGATGATTTTTAATTGGAAAGGCTACTCACCTAGACAATTTAGCCTATGGTAAGTTAATGGCATACCCTTCCGTCAATCTCACTTATCTGACCAATTAGATGATTGGGTTCATTAATTGCTAAAATATTTTTGATTTAGTACATGTCAGTTAGATCGGTCATATGATGACTGATTAGATGAGATCTGACCTAAATCTCTCTAATCAATATCAAGCCTTATGGTCTTTCACCATTGTAGAAGTGCGGACGTGGTACTGACATTGACTGTTCTTGATTGGTTACAGTGGTTCAGTTACATCGAGAACACATAACCACTCTACTAGCAAAGAGTTGCTCAAGGGTGAAGATGGAGTTCGACCCAATATGTGTTATCTGAGGAACTCAATGACGGCTTCACACCTGCTTGTGAACGGTGGATCTGGCTTAACTAAGAAGTGTGATAATATGTGTTATCTGAGCTCACATGACTTAGAGATCAAGTCGCTGTAATATACTTAGAGAAGCATCTGGACAAATAGTTGCCTATGTATTGATGTGTGACCTTAAGATGAAGTGTTATGTGCTAACTTTCATGTCAAATGAGTTGCAGAGCCAGCATGAGCACATGCTCACTGCCCGTGCCATGATCACTCACCTGCAAGAGTTGCATGGTGAGTAGAGCCAGACCGCGTGCTTCGAATTGTCCAAGCAGTTGTTCAATATGAAGATGCGTGAGCAATCAGTCTATGATCATTGTATGGCAATGATCAAGGATCTTAAAGAGCTTAAGAGCTTAGGCTTACTATGCAGAGGGAGTTAAAGATAGATTTGATCCTTCAATTCCTAACTAGTTTGTTTGGACAGTTTATCGTAAACTACTATATGAACGAATTAGACTGCAATTTATCCGAGTTGGTCAATATGCTAGTCACTGCTGACGGTATCTTAAAAAGTTCAAGGGGTTCTGTTCTTGCTGTTCAGCGGGCACCTTTCAAAAAAAAAATCTCAAGGAAAGAAAAAGAATAAACCTGTAAAGAAGCAGAAGAAGAAGAGTAAACCTAAGAAGGATACTCCGAAAAAAACTGTAGAGAAGGGAAAGTGTTTCCACAGCAACTCCGATGGTCATTGGAGGAGAAACTATCCGTCTTACCTGGAGAGCCCAAAGATGAAAAAGGATGAACAACCTTCTGAAGGTATACAAATAATAAAATCTAATCTAACAATTTCTTCCACTTCTAATTAGATATTGGACTCTAGTTCTAGTACTTATATATGTACTTCAATGCAGGATCTAATAGGAAGTAGAAGATTGAGGTAAGGTGACATGATTCTTCGGATCGATAATAGAGCAAAAGTTACTGTAGAAGCCGTTGGAACCTATCCTTTTTTATTATCGTCAGACTTTAAATTAGATTTAAAAGATTATTATTTTATTCCTGTAGCAAATCAAAATTTGATTTCGATTTCTGTACTAGCATAGGATGGATTTATTTTTTAATTTAATAAAGACTATTGTTCTATTTATTTATGAAATAAATTGATTGCATCTAATCTTTTAATTGACAGTCTTTATCACTTGCATGTTGATGCTAATGTGAACCTAAATTAGCAAGTAGTGAATGCCGTGGGCCAAAAGACACCTAGAGATGAGTTTAACCATAAGTACTTATGGCACCATAGGCTTGGCCATATTGGAGAGGACAGGATAAATAGACTGAAAATGATTGGAATCCTTGACTTAGTTAAATTTAAGTCAATTTCAACTTGTGAATCATGCCTTCGAGAAAAAATGACTAAGTTATCCTTTGTTGGACAGGAGAAAAGAGCCACTGAGTTACTAGCCCTGGTACACACCAACATGTATGGCTCATTTGATGTACAGGTCAGGGATAATTATAACTATTTCATTATCTTTACTGATGATCTGTCATGGTACGGATATGTATTTCTCATAAAACACAAATCTAAAATCTTTGAAAGATTCAAAAAATTCAGGTATGAGGTAGAGAAATAAATAGGTAAACTCATCGAAGTTCTTCGATCTGATTAAGGAGGAGAATATCTAAGTACTGAATTTCAAAAATATCTTAAGGAGAATGGCATAGTCTCTCAATGAACTCCTTTCGGTAACCTCAATTCAATAGGATATCTGAAAGGAGAAATAGGATCCTATTAGATATGGCCCGATCCATGATGAGTTTCACTGATTTATCTATATTTTTTTGAGAACAGGTCTTACTTACCGCAATGCACATTCTAAATAGGATTTCTTCTAAATCCATTCCTACAACACCATATGAGATATGGCATGGTAAAAAGTCGAGTCTGAGTTACCTTAAGACTTGGAGATGTTCAGCCTATATCAAGAGACAAAAAGTTGACAAGTTAAATAATATATCAATTGTAGCTCAATTTACAGGATATCCCAAAGAATTCATAGGATACTACTACTTTTCATATGATCACAATGTGATTATGAGTCACAACGTCACATTCATAGAAAAATAATTTATCCAGAATAATGATAGTAGAAGATTAGTTGAGCTCGACGAGAATATCTCTGAAGAGCAATGAGCTATGGATCCTTAAGAACCCATTCATAATGAGTCAGCAGTTAATGTTCCACCTCCACCTCGTAGACAGGTAGAATCTTTCATCCTCCTAAAAGATACATGGATATGCTGAAAGAAGATGTAGAAGAAGTGTTCTTTGTGGGAGATGGAGGTCATGGTGATGATCTTAGTACTTTTGACGAAGTTATGTCTGACATCGATTTCGAATAATGGTTAGATGCAATGAAATCAGAAATTGACTCAATGCACTCAAACCAGGTATGGACCTTAGTGGATCCACCTGAGAAAATTATTCTTATTGGGTGTAAATGGATCTATAAAAAAAAATAGGAGCCGATAGTAAGGTAAAAACCTATAAGGCAAAACTGATGGTGAAAGATTATAGTCAGTGTGAATGCATTGACTATCATGATACTTTTTCACCTGTAGCCACACTGAAATCCATCTACACATTGCTTGCTATTGCAGCTCACTATGATTATGAAATCTGACAGATAGATATAAAAACTACTTTCTTAAATAGATATCTTAAGGAAGATATCTATATGGAGCAGCCTCTAAATTTTACATCCAGTGATAGTGATCATCAAGTCTGTAAGCTGTAAAAGTCCATCTATGGACTAAAACAGACTTCTCAAAGTTGAAATCTTCATTTCGATGATGCGATCAAATCATTTGATTTCATTAAAAATGAAGAAAAACTTTATGTTTATAAAAGGATTAGTGGGAGCGCGCTTGTCTTCTTCGTAGTGTACGTAGATGATATCTGTGATAACCCGGCCCACTGGGCCTAAAGCCACAAAGCCCACCCAGAAAAAAAAAAGGGAAGAAGACTCCTGATCGGAGTCTTCCCCTTCTCCGATTTCGATCAGGAATTGGAGTCCTAGGGCCATTAAAAGACCTTAGGACGAGCCCTATAAGAACCCCCCACCTCTCCTCTAAGAGAGGACACAATAGTCACCGACGATCACCGGAGTTCTTCTCCGATTTTCCCGATTGAAGCCGCGGCCCCTCGACTCGTGCTCGCCGTGATTTCACGCCGGTGGGGGTCATCGGAGGCCGTGGTAAGTCCTTCCTCCTCTTCCTCTCTTCTCTCCCTTCTTTCCCATGTCTGTGGACATGACCGCCGGCGACAGGAGCCGTCGGATTTCGTCGAAGAAGAAAGCCCTGTTCTTCTCTCCCTTTTTTTGATTTTTTTTATGGCACCGACGGTCACCGCCGACCGCCGGCTTTGGCCTCCGAGCACGGGAGGGTCGCCTCTTGCCGCCAGCCACCGTCGGGCGGGGAATGGCCGTGATCGGCCGATCAAAGGCATGGGGACCTCTAGGTCCCCTGTTTCGATCAAAGAAGGCCACGGGAATAAGAAAAGGAAAAAGAAAAGAAAAAAGAAAAAGAAAAATAAAAGAAAAAGAAAAAGAAAAGAAAAAGGAAAAAGAAAAAGAAAAGAAAAAGAAAAAGAAAAGAAAAAGGAAAAAGAAAAAGAAAAGAAAAAGAAAAAGAAAAGAAAAAGAAAAAAATAATAAAAAAAATACATGTGAGAGAAAGTTTCTCTCATCTCTCTCTTAAGTCTTTCTCTCTCTAAAATTAGACTTTCTCTCTCTACCTTCTCTCTATATTTTTTCTCTCTAAATTCTCTCTCTATTTTCTCTCTCTAAATTTTCTTTCTATTTTCTCTCTCTAGATATTTTATCTCTTTTTATAGATTGTGTCTCTCTAGGGTCATTCTCTCTCTCTGATTGTATCACAGATCCTAGGATAAACTTAAGATGAAAATATAATAATCTGAGACTGCTTCGAAATTCATGCAGTAGAATTGGATCTCGATCCGATCTTTATTCGAAATTGATAACATCAATCATGGTTAATCCATATTAAGTCACCCTGATATGACCTCTAATGATCTTAATCATGATTGCCACTTTTGAAGGATACGAAGATTTTCTCTCCACTTTCTCTCTCTACTTTCTCTCTCATGATTGATTTTCTCTCTCTAAGAAGGTCTATGAATCCTATACCAAATCATGCCTTCATCTTTTAGGGATTCATATTGACTCTAACAAGATGATCCAAAGTTATTTTGATATCCGTGCTGTATGTCAACCTCATTTGATCATATCAAGTATCTTCCAAATTCATTATTAATGAACTCTATTGATTGATCTTGATCTAATCTGTGCTTCATAATTTCTTGATCAAGTCACTTGAATCTGACCCTCAGATCAGAGATCCTGAATTATCCTGGTATCTGGATGGTCCGATACATCCGATCAACAGTCCTCTTTCCTTATAATTTAATCTTATTATATTTATGAAATAGAAATTGATGATGATTTGATATTTTAAATAGGATTAGCTGATTCTTCTAATGAAGTCTGAAGATCTAAGATGAATGAGGTAAGTAAATCTTATGCTCCTTATTTATTTTTAAATAATCATGTTTTTATGCAAAGAATTGCTATTGATGAAATCATAATTTTTCATAAAATAAGGATCGGCATATGTGATATGAAAAAGCATGTTTTATTATGAGCATTGATTTCATGAATATGTCTTATGAAAATAGCATGATTATGAAGCATGAATTTCATTATTTTTCTATCTATGTATATGTATGCTTTAAGAAAAAGATATAATGATTTTAAAGGTTCTCAGATGGCTATGAATGAATTCCTTCAGAAAGATCGACATCCGGAGCTAGCATCCACACGAAACATGGCCCTGCCAGTGGGTATAAAATTGGCACATAAATTAAGAACTCTGTCGATTAAGAAACATGGCTCTGTCACGGGTATAATAGTGACCTTAGCATGAATATCTGTGAGCAATGTTTTGAAACATGACATGAATACACGATGAAAATGATTTACGATTCATGATTGTGAAATATACATGATTTATGCATGCATGACGAGTTTATAACTTGTTTCGTTATATGCTCTATAAAATACTTTATTTTGTATTACCTATTATTTTCTAAATATTATATTATCATAAAAAACTTATGTTTGATCCGATAAGGAAGCGCAAGTTCTACTTACTGGGCTAGTGTAGCTCATATTCTTTTTGTTTTCTTTTGTTTGAACAGAGAAATAAAGTTAGGATCGGCAAAAAGAATCCAGGCTTAAAGATCTGCATAGCAAGCTTGAAAATTTGATAGCAGAAGTTTAGTTTATTTTATAATTATGAATTTATAATTATTTATGAATGTTAAGATTCGGGTTGGTACTTGCTTTTGGATTTAAATGCTCTGAACCAATATTGGTTCGATTATTTGATGAATAATAGAATTGAATCTTTTTATTTGATGGATTTTAGATGATTATGATGGATTGGCTTCGTGTTATCGTGGGCTCCATCTCTCAGTAGCATGGCCGTGTTATGTCCCGGATTTGGGGCGTGACATTTTATGGTATCAGAGCTTAGGTTATAATCACTGGGGATTATGATATAAATGATATAAATGATTAGGATATGATAGAATAATATCAGAGGTTAAGTTTAAGATCATTAAGATTATAAAGTGATATCAAAACTTTATGTATGATCAATAGGATGTGACTGAGTGGAGTATAATGGATAATATCAGAGCTTAAGATTATGATCATTAAAGATATGATAGAATGATATAAAGTTTAGATTATGATCACTAGAGAATATGACTTAAGTGGTATTTGAATTTAAGGTTATCATTATTCGGGATTGTGACTTTAGTGATATTTGAACTTGAAGTTAATATCATGAGGAACATGATAGATATATAAAAAAAAAGGATTCAATAATTTGATTTCGAATCAATAGGTATTATGATGAAATTTATGTATAAATGGCATATGATGTCTATAATAGAATTGACGAGTTATATCTTAGATTTTAATTAGCAAGGTTGACCTGAGTACGAGAAGTGTTGACCCTAGAATGAAGTGGGAGGTATGGATATATTATGTTAGGTATATTTGATGACATTAGAATGCTAAACCTATACGGATAAAGGACATGATAACTTTGCTGATTTTGATGTTAATTTCTTTGCAAAGAAAAGTTGGTTTGAAAGTTGTCTAAATGATTGTAAGATAAATCGAAGGTTAACTCAAATTAATTCTAGACATATTGGATTCTTGAGGAGTGGTGAAGCTTATGTAATAAGTTCAAACATAGAAGGTAGATGAAGATTTAATTTTGATGTGCTATGCCTAAGAGATAGTAATGGCAAGGAAACCTTAAATTTTATCCTAAATTGTATATGAAATCTGAAAGTTGGATCTATCTCTGATTGATTTAATATATAAAGATATCTTTTATTTTTGATAGACTTAGATAATTTGGTAAGTTGAGATCAGAGTGCGCAGCAAAAGTTGAGATCAGAGTGCGCAGCAAAAGCGTGATGGTCTGAATTGATTTGAAATATTAGTCCTTTAAATCAAAAGATATTATAAAATACGTTAGTTGTAAATAAGGAAGGATTTTACTGATAATAAAAAGGATGCTAGAGAAAAAAATCTATCTGATCAAGGAAAGACTCAAAGCAGTACATGATAGACAAAAGAGTTGGACAGATAGAAAAAGAAGAGAATTGAAATTTCACTTCGATGATCATATTTTTCTAAAAGCATCACCTACAAAAAGTGTCATGAAGTTTGGGAGACATGGAAAGCTGAGTCCGCAATATATTAGACCTTTTGAAATTTTGAGCCGAGTAGGAGATGCTGCTTACGAACTAGCTTTACCATCGATTTATTCTAAGTACACAATGTCTTTCATGTTTCACTACTAAAAAAAAAATTTGTACTTGATCCAAATAACGTGATAAAGTATGAGCCATTGCAAGTTCATGAAGACTTAACCTATGAAAAATTTTTCCTCCGAATTATTGATCAAAAAGAGCAAGTTCTAAGACGGCGCATCATTCCATATGTGAAGATTCATTGGAGTAATCATGAAGAGAGAGAGGCTACATGGGAGCTTGAAGATGATATGAAGACAAGATATCCACACTTATTTGAAAATGAAGGTATATTAAATTTCGAGGACGAAATTTTTTTTAGGGGGGTAGAATGTGATAACCCGGCCCACTGGGCCTAAAGCCACAAAGCCCATCCAGAAAAAAAAAATAGGAAAGAAGACTCCCGATCGGAGTCTTCCCCTTCCCCGGTTCCAATCAGGAATCGGAGTCTAGGGCCATTAAAAGACCCTAGGACGAGCCCTATAAGAACCCCCTCCTCTCCTCTAAGAGAGGACACAATAGTCACCGACGATCATCGAAGTTCTTTTTCAATTTTTTCGATTGAAGCCGTGGCCCCTCGACTCGTGCTCGCCGTGATTTTACGCCGGTGGAGGTCATCGGAGGTCGTGGTAAGTCCTTCCTCCTCTTCCTCTCTTCTCTCCCTTCTTTCCCATGCCTGTGGACATAACCGCCGGCGACAGGAGCCATCGGATTTCATCGGAGAAGAAAGCCCTGATCTTCTCTCCCTTTTTCTGATTTTTTTTATGGCACCGACGGTCACCGCCAACCGCCGGCTTCGGTCTCCGAGCACAGGAGGGTCGTCCCTTGCCGCTGGCCACCACCGGGCGGGGAATGGCCGTGATCGGCCGGTCAAAGGCACGGGGACCTCTAGGTCCCCTGTTTCGACCAAAGAAGGCCACGGGAACAAGAAAAAGAAAAAAAAAGAAAAAGGAAAAAGAAAAAGAAAAGAAAAAGAAAAAGAAAAGAAAAAAGAAAAAAAAATAATAAATATATGTGAGAGAAAGTTTCTCTCATCTCTCTTTCCTAAGTCTTTCTCTCTCTAGAATTGAACTTTCTCTCTCTACCTTCTCTATATTTTCTCTCTCTAAATTCTCTCTCTATTTTCTCTCTCTAGATTTTCTTCCTATTTTCTCTCTCTAGATATTTTATCTCTTTTTATGGATTGTGTCTCTCTAGGGTCATTCTCTCTCTCTGATTGTATCACAGACCCTAGAATAAACTTGAGATGAAAATATAATAATCTGAGACTGCTCCGAAATTCATGCAGTAGAATTGGATCCCGATCCGATCCTTATTCGAAATTGATAACATCAATCATGGTTAATCCATATTAAGTCGTCACCCTGATATGATCTCTGATGATCTTAATCATGATTGCCACTTTTGAAGGATACGAAGATTCTCTCTCCACTTTCTCTCTCTACTTTCTCTCTCATGATTGACTTTCTCTCTCTAAGAAGGTCTATGAATCCTGTACCAAGTCATGCCTTCATTTTTTAGGGGTTCATATTGACTCTAACAAGATGATCCAAAGTTATTTTGATATCCGTGCTGTATGTCAACCTCATTTGATCATATCAAGTATCTTTCAAATTCATTATTAATGAACTCTATTGATTGATCTTGATCTAATCTGTGCTTCACAATTTCTTGATCAAGTCATTTGAATCTGACCCTCAGATCAGAGATCCTGAATTATCCTGGTATCTGGATGGTCCAACACATCCGGTCAACAGTTCTCTTTCCTTATAATTTAATCTTATTATATTCATAGAATAGAAATTGACGATGATTTGATATTTTAAATAGGATTAGCTGATTCTTCTAATGAAGTCTGAAGATCTAAGATGAATGAGGTAAGTAGATCTTATGCTCCTTATTTATTTTTAAATGATCATATTTTTATGCAAAGAATTGCTATTGATGAAATCATAATTTTTCATAAAATAAGGATCGACATATGTGATATGAAAAAGCGTGTTTTATTATGAGCATTGATTTCATGAATATGTCTTATGAAAATAGCATGATTATGAAGTATGAATTTCATTATTTTTCCATCTATGTATATGTATGCTTTAAGAAAAAGATATAATGATTTCAAAGGCTCTCAGATGGCTATGAAGAATCCCTTCGGGAAGGTCGACATCCGGAGCTAGCATCTACACGAAACATGGTCCTGCCAGCGGGTATAAAGTTGCACATGAATTAAGAACTCTGTCGATTAAGAAACATGGCCCTGTCATGGGTATAAAGTGACCTTAGTACGAATATCTGTGAGCAATGTTTTGAAACATGACATGAATACATGATGAAAATGATTTACGATTCATGATTGTGAAATATACATGATTTATGCATGCATGATGAGTTTATAACTTATTTCATTATATGCTCTATAAAATACTTTATTTTGTATTACCTGTTATTTTCTAAATATTGCATTATCATGAAAAACTTATATTTGATCTGATAAAGAAGCGCAAGTTCTACTTACTGGGCTAGTGTAGCTCATATTCTTTTTGTTTTCTTTTGTTTGAACAGAGGAATAAGGTTAGGATCGGCAAAAGGAATCCAAGCTTGAAGATCTGCATAGCAAGCTTGAAAATTTGATAGCAGAAGTTTAGTTTATTTTATAATTATGAATTTATAATTATTTATGAATGTTGAGATTCGAGTTGGTACTTGCTTTTGGATTTAGATGCTCTGAACCAATATTGGTTCGATTATTTGATGAATAATGGAATTGAATCTTTTTATTTGATGAATTTTAGATGATTATGATGGATTGGCTTCGTGTTCTCGTGGGCTCCATCCCTCGGTAGCATGGCCGTGTTATGTCCTAGATTTGGGACATGACAATATCCTTCTCATTGAGAATGATATTCCCATATTGATCTCGATCAAAGCTTGATTGTCTAAGAAATTCTCCATGAAAGACTTAGAAGAAGCTTTCTATATTCTTGGGATAAAGATCTATATAGATAGATCTAAAATGATGCTTGGCCTGCACAAAAGCTGTACATAGAGAAAATGCTGAAGCAGTTCCGCATAAAAAACTCCAAAAGAGGTTTGCTACCCCTTAAGTATAGTATTCGGCTCTTCAAAATGATGTGTCCGACCACCTCTAAGGAGATCGAGTGCATGAGAAGGATCTCTTATGTTTCGATGATAGGGAGCCTCATATACGCCACACTATGTATTTGATCTGATATTATCCTTGCTGTGAGTATCACGAGCAGGTATTAGTCGAATCCACATAATGACCATTAGATAGCTGTGAAGAACATCCTTAAGTACTTATGAAAGACTAAAGATTTGATCTTGATCTTTGAAGGAGCACCTGAATTGCAGATTGAGGGTTATACAGATTTGGACTTCATGTTGGATCCCGATGATAGAAAGTCTATATTGAGGTATGTGTTCATTTGTAATGATGGTGCAGTCAGCTGACAGTATTCCAAAAGGAGCATCATTGCAGATTCGACCATAGAGGCTGAGTATGTCACTACTTTGGATGCTGTAAAAGAAGATTTTTAGTTCAAAAAATTTGCCATGGAACTTGGTACAATGACATCAGATGCCAAATCACTGTATTGCGACAACAATAAAACCATAGCACTTACTAAGAAGTCCTGGTCTCATCAGAAATCAAAGCACATTAAACGATGGTTCCATATTATATGCGACTATCTCAAGAAATAATATGTCAAGGTATGAAGAGTAGACTCCACGGATAATATGGCAGATCCATTGACACATTGTTCATTCCATGACACAAATTATACTTAAACTATTAATTTAATCAATAAAGGATAAGTTTTCTTTTTTCATTCAAGTGTTATGTGATCTTGAATCATTCTTGAAATTGATGTTACAATATATATTCTCAAGTGTTGAGAATTAAAGTCATGTATGATCAATTCCTAAATTACTTCCGATCATGGGATAGTCATGGAGATGGTAATCGATCCAAATAGACTAGTGTACGATTCGCTTCCTTCGAGGTATATAAGTCTCTAGTCTACGGTATAGAGACACTAAACGGCAAGTGCAGATAGTTGTTAGAGAATAACTAGTACTGAGCGTGATCATATGAAAGATCAAATGAATTTTTATCCAATAATCAATGATCATCTCGATGCTGTAGTTATGTGACTAATTCTTTGACCTGCGATGTCACAGTTACAGTAAGACTACTGTAGTTTGACTACACATAAGCATTGACTCAATCATGAGTTTTTGTAGTGGATGTTGGCTTCAGTTACTTGAGTTGTGTGAATAAAGTGTACATCTAGATGGAATCTATCGATCTTGATAGAGAAAAGTAGTCCTATGAGATTTGAAAAGCCGAGTCTACAAGTCTATGGCTGTGATTAATGAAAAAAAATTTATTTGAAATCACTATTCGACTTGAGCTAATCGGATCTATCATATGACTGATGATAAGATTTGACGATTTATCTATGACCTATCATCTAGTCAGGACTCACGATAGAGGGACTATATCATACATTAACCACACCTAGAGGTTCTATTTTGATTCTACTGGATTATCACTACATATTACCAGATATCACTGGTGAATTGTGAGAGCTCAATAAGATTATTTTAGATCAATGATCCTTGTCGAATTAGAGTGATACTGATTCAATCCACTGAAAGAGATTTCAGTGATATCTAAAAAAAGATCATGGTATGTCTCACTACCAAACAGAATTGAACCTATGGGGTCACACATAAAAAGAGATGGCCTTGAATAGTTATAATTGAACTTATGAAGCACCAATTTATATGAATTTAAAAAAATTCTATTAGATTCATATTAATCTTGCTAGCATCTGGATAAACCCAATTTCTCTTAGAGTTGGTTTGCTTATGTGATAAGTTTTTAGCCAATTTCTATACTTGATTTGAACTTAATTGAATTTGATTCAATGACCTCCAATGGTTGAATGCTTAATTTACGGCTTGAATTAAATCAAGAAAGAATTTCTTGATTTTATTCATCTTGATTTGATCAAAAATTTTTGAAGTAAATTTATGAAACCATATGGACTGATTTGAGAATCTTTAATTGAATCCCATATGATGGGATGCCTGGATGTGGGCATGGATAAATTATAGATGGCACCCCATTTACTTAATCCAAGTATATTATGACTAAGACTTCAAATATGATTAAGAGGAAGAATCCTAATTTGATTAGAATATCTTTATGATGTCTATTTAAAAGACCCTAATCTTACCTCTCATTATCTCCCATCCCTTGCCGCCACCTATTACTATGCCCGCGCCTCCTCTTCTCTCTCTAGCCCATGCCCTCTCTCTCTCTAGACATCCCTCTTAGAGCTAGAAGAGAGGTGGGCGGCATCCCTCCTTGGTGTCAAAAGATTGGCGTCAAGTTGGTGCTAGTTTCATCCTCTTCCTCTCAAATTGATGGGAGTTAATTACAACCACTTCTTGTTTGTTGTTATTCTTGATTAGTTGAGGAATCAAAAAAAATTCTTGACTTTTTCAAAAATCAAAAAAAAAAATATCAAAAAAAATTGCTTAATCAAACCTATTCAAGCCTTTGGTTCAAACAATCAGAATCCAACAGAAAACAATTAAAATCGATTTATAGATACCTGTAGAGGTAGGATGCTTGTGTTACTGATTTAGAGCTTGATCATCCTCAGATCCACGGATTGAATTGGATTCAACTCCAGTTACAAATTTGAAGCAAAAAAAAAATGATTCAGACATGTGAATTAATTACAGATTTTTCTTTATCCATTCTAAAATCAGTTTATATTAATTTTAGCATATGAATTAGATCCATAAGTACTTTCATACGATGAATACATACTTAGATTAAAAATATTTTAATTTAATTTTTTTATTATATTTTAAATTTAAAAAATTTTGAAATCCATATATACTGATATCTCTAGAAAATCTAACTACAGGATAAATATTGTACATCTTTTTTTTTTTATAACAATAAGTGGTCTTGCCAAATGTTCACGATCCTTCAGTAAGATTTGTCAGACTTTTAAACTATAACAGATACGTAACTTCAGAGGCAGAAATCAGCACAAAACAACTGATAAAGCAAGTAATGATGGAAGCTTTGAACATTGGGAATGTGTCAAGAGCAACACCATCTGAAATTACAAGGGAACATACCAAGAGTAACACCTTTCAGAGGGCTCTATCATGCATAGACACGCCATTCAGGACCAGAAACATAAATTCACCATGCCTGTGTTGAGATAACACAATCTGATAGTGCCGAAGCCTGCTTGAATTGCCTTTGAGAAGAGCAGAAAAAACTGATTCAACTCATGTTAGTAATCAGATCCAAACATGATATGAACCAGAAACCGGAATGAACATCTAAATAGCACCCACCAGTAGAAACTTTACCAGACCAAGTGTTCAACAATAATAATAAACTAAATTTCAACTTGATATTGATGGCGACTTATCTGTACAGTTTCTAGTTTTTTTGCACAACCTATCAAGATAAAGACAGATTATGTACATTCATTTCCATATGAGCAGCTTTGTAACCAAAATTTGACGGACCTCCACTACCCATGAATGAGCTTTGTCACCTCTAAAAGAAGACCTGATTAGAATACGAATGTCTGACAAACAATGACAGGCTTTGTGATTAGAGATGATCCAAGATGATGGGTTTCCTCAGTAAGTAATACCATGGGCAGTCACTTGAGTCGTAATCATTGGAAGATTCATTAGTTTGTCAGTGAGTTCTTTCTGCCACACGAGGCATGTTTATATGACTTCTCAAATTGATGACGTATCTGTGGATCCGTTGCTGATCAGGAGGAGAGAGTGAAAATGGTGGATTTAATGGTAGTGATATTGCTTCCACCATAATAAACGTAAGCAACGTGATTGCTCTTGAGTATGATGCAACTGCTCTCCTCCAGTCTCTCATAACTTCATCCACCTGAGAATAAAGTACATTAAACTAGTAAATAGTGATGGTGAGAAGATAGAATTAACAGGTATAAATGGCAAAACCTTTTTATCTACTGTACAACTGGGAGTCAGAGCAAGAAGGAAAAACAAGAAGATAAAAATGTATCAAGATGAATCTCAGTTTTTTTTTTTTTTTGAGTAGGCCTGAGGTTGCAATTTCCTAGATTTAGTTGGCCAACCAGCCAAGGTCTACAAACAGACAAGGATGTTAAACTACATTGGAAAAGGGGCGAGGTCATGCCACTATAGTCTCAAACATTCCTGTCAAGATGTTACAACATTGTTTGCTCAAAAGCCAGAGTCTGCCCCATGAGTCCATCCACATCATACCTGATCTAGAATCTGGCTCTCGGACCAGCACATGCTTCCCACCTCTAGGCCTCTTTAGACAGGTCTAGAAATTGCATTTCATGATGTTCTTATGACTATTTTGTGAGTGGGTGAGATAGAACCTCCATTAACTTCATAGTTCTTTTCAAAATAATATAGTAAGAATGAGAAGTATTTAATAATGAGAATCGATATACTAAAACTAAAGATCAGGTGTCCTATGAGTTAGTCAACCAAGAAAGCAAATTTCAAAGTCTGACAATGGATTTTTCAGAAGTATCACAGTGGGAAGTAATCAAATTGACAACCTGATTACATTCCAAAGCAGGTGGCACAATTTCATTATAACCAGAGCAATCTATTTATGTTTTTTTAAAATATGTGGCAGATATTCCTGTTTGTTATAGCAGGCTTCCTATAATCATAAGTTACCATTCAATCATGTAAATTTCACGTAAAGGCATTTGAAGCAAACGAATTTGTGATATCTAAACCACTCAGATATTGATTATTGTTTAGGAAGTTTAAATTAGTAACATAATCACTTAAACCTTATGCAAGAAAAAGATGACAAAACAATATGGGAAACTTCTCAGATAGCTGCTTGTTCGAGACTGATCCTACATCATGGCCGACAAGCAAAAGACTATTGGTGAAATGAAAACAAGGAGTCATTTGTAGTATAACACTCCAGTACTCATGAAATCCTTTAATATATCAGCTGGCTTTGCATTTCAATGTTGCTAATAAATATGATTAAACAGTAAAGGAAGAAAGTGATTACTTACAGCACCACTTTTTCCAGCTGCTAAAGCTGTTTGAAATATAATCTCCATCGGATCTGGCATCTCCACATCACCTGAAACACATGGTGGTTCTTAAAATGAAAATCTGTAAATTGAAATTGTTTAATACACTAATGAATGGCGGTAATATCATAAACATTGGCTAAACCACCTATGTCCCGCAAACTATTAGAAATCTTTTCAGCTCGATCACATGCAACAACAAACCCCTTCTGTGCCCAAGAGCAAACAGATGATGGCTTCATGAAATCCACTCCCTCTGCTATGTTCAGAGACATGATCTCTTTTTGATAGGATGGATTCTCATTAGCAGAAGAAGTATTCAGAACATCTGCCTCAGCTGTGGAGGCCATCCATGAACTACATATGTGTAGGACTTCCTTCCATACAGCTAAAGTTACAAGTTCAAGTGAAAATGATTCCAGATGCAATCCTGCATGAAGCTGTAACCATCACAGAAGTCATCATCAGATACATTTTTTTTTAAAGCAGACATTCATTTCCAGGTTATGCTAGTGAATAGGAAAGAACTGTATCCATATAGTAGAATGTCCAGTTTTCTATTTTATATGACAGGTTTGCCGGATGAAGTGTGTGTGTCCGGACTAAGATAGCTTGTTAAAAATCCTACTGCCATGCTGTGCCATGACTGCAAAGGTGGCACTAAAGGGAACTTAAAAACCGGTGAGCACTGTGTTTAAAAAATTTATGAGCACTCATTATCATTAAGAAAGAACAGTGACCCATACATATAACCATCAATCCTCATTGTAACTACTTGGGATTAGCTCTGAGTCCTCATTCACCAAGAATTCCAATTTAGGGCTCCCTCTAATACTGTTTCAAGCTTTTCCTTATCTTTTCTCACAACTTCCATCCATGCTACCTTAGCTCCTCTCCTCCTCCGGCTGCATGTTTTCCAAGGATTACTAATTTTTACGAAAAAAAATAGAGCAAAAAGGAAACACAACTATCTTTGTCGAAGTATAGGTCCACCTGATCTTGCTAAAGTGAGATAGTTATGACCCATCTTTAAGGACTTTTTCAGCAATAAAACCTCTGGCTTCCCAGGGTTGGCATGTGGTAGCTGGTACTGGGTACCTTCTTCATAGCTAGATAGTTTCACAATACCCTTCCTTAACTACTTAGATGGGCTGGGAATGTGCATTCTTCTATAGGACCCAACATCTATATCAAACCTCAAGTCATCACCATCCATCTGGTCTGCAATGCCAACTCACTTGCATCTGCTATCTCGACCATTACAGAACCAGCATTATATGACTCACAGCTTTTCTTCTTTCTTATGGGTTTTGCTTTTATGCTTATTTGGGTTTCACTGGTTGCACATACTTATGCAAGTGCCCAATGTTGCCCTACATTTTCACTGACACATTATGTTCATTTATTCCAACCTTTGACTCCATGTTCACCCTTCATTCATGTATATCGTCCCTCTGCATCCACGACCATCCCAAATAGTTGGAATGTAATTTAACACGCTTATGTAAGATGCCAATGCTGCCAATTTATCTAGCCTTCTCATTTGGCTTTCTAACTCCTAATTCACAACTTTGTTTCCCTTACCACCCCTTCACTCTTCATAATGACTCTGTTATTTTACCATGCCTGAGCCAAGCATTGTGCATCAGATTGTCTCCCTCACCAACCATCAACAATTTCTATTAATTGCATATCAACTTTTGGCACCACTCGTTCTGTGGACCTACCTTATAATTTTAGGATGCCTACATTGAAAGTTGCCCTCTCATCATGCTTGGTGTCTATTTGCAGCCTGTCTGTATCAGAATTAGCATCCAAGAGGATTCCCTTGCTATGCGAATTCCATACAGACCAGCCACCTTCATTGACATGCTTGGTGTGGGGAGCATGTTTCAGTCATCATCATCTACATGTAGACTTTTGGCATTAGTTGTTTGCCATCATCTTCATAAGCCAAGATGATCTGTTGTTTGATAATTCCCAACCACCTCATCCCACAGCCAAGCAATCTTACTGGTTTTTTTTTTTTTTTTTATTTTACCAATGTCACCATTTCATTACAGGCTTCTAGCTGTTACTGCTGCAACCTGAGGCTTGCTACATGTTTTGCATTCATTTGCTACAATACCTATCTAGCTTTCTTCATCACCACATAGTTACTTTTTGGTCAGTAATTTGACTTCACTCTTTAATGCCATCCCAACTCATAGAGAGATTGCACGTTATTTGTCTCTTTCATCAACATTAGTTTATTATTGTGATTATGACCGATGTTCACTATCCCATATGAAATCCCGTACCGGTACCATCCTATTACAATATCAATACACAGTTCAGTATGGTATAGCTTGGCGTACCGAGCATCGATATAGTATGCCTGATACTGTATCGACCAATACAGCAAACCTTGCTTATGACCATCTCTTCATGCTTATGCTTCATCATCTTGGCTTATCCTGGGACTCACAACTAGGCTGCTCTATAGCTAGATTCATCTGTCGTGGTTGTACTTTGTTGTTTTACTCCTTCCTGTCAGTGGATAAATTGTTCATCTATGGTTGGCTTTGAATCTCTTGCAACAAACTGTTGGTGTATAAACATATCGTTGGAAGATGAGTGAATATCATAATGAGTTGTCAAGATTATAACTACTATGGTAAGTATGACCTCAAGGATTCCAAAGTCAAATATCATAGCTATTATGGTTAGAATATCTTGGCTATTATGGTCATAAATATCATAGCTATTATAGTAATGATTATTATAGATTCCAAAATCAAATTTACCCTATTGTTAGACATAATTGTTTAGCTTCCATATGTGTGTGGATACAATTGTAAAGCTACCATAGTAGCTATTCCATTTTAATCTATTTAAAGAATTGTATTCATGAAATTGATTATGAAAAATAAAAATATTATCTTTTACGGCTCTTTTTTCACAAAAATATTATCTTTTACGACTCTTTTTCTACATAGTATCAGAGCCGACCAACTCTAGCCGTGCTCCACCATAGCCGCCGGCCACTCTAAAAAATGCCCAACCACCGTCAGCCAGGGCTAGAACATCACCAGCCGCTGCCGATCAGGGTTAGAAAATCCTCTGCTGCCACCGTTCAGACCTGCTATAGGTCTTGCCACCACCGAAAATCCCTAAAAGAGGTTCCTTTGCTACCGGCCAGCCACTGTCCAGCCTCTATTGATTCCTATTTTGCTACTGATCATCTTCGATCTATTTTTTTTGTTACAATCAGATCTTGGTTCAGCAATATTTTTTGATTTAAGATGGTGAAGACAGCGATGACAGGATCAATCGGAGACAAAGGAGACTCCTCATCCGGAGCCACAATAGAGAGTAATACTGTCACCGGCACACCTCCCGGGATAGATTATTCCGCTGGATCTACTCTTCCACTTATCATTCATACAAAACTGAATAGTACAAATTACTTGGAATGATCGCAATCGATCAAGTTGGCCATGAAAAGTCGAGCAAAGTTTGGATATCTGATGGGCAGTGTCAAAGAGCCCACTGAAACTGATCCCAATTTTCAGACTTAGACGATGGAGAACGCAGTGGTTATGGCATGACTCTTCAATTCCATGGAGCCGGCCATTACAAAGACCTATCTATTTCTATCCACAGCAAAAAAAATCTGGGATGCTGTTAAGGAGACATTCTGATCGAAAAAATTATTCTCAAATCTTCGAGTTGAAGTCCAAGCTACGGCAATCGACATAGAGAGATCGAGATGTTACCACCTATTATAATGAGATTGTAACACCGTGGTAGGAGTTGAACCTATATCACACAGTTGAATTAAAGGATCCCAAGGAATATACAAGGCACAAAAAAGGTGAAGATGCTGATAGGATGTGTATGTTCTTGGCTAGTGTGAATCAAGAATTTGATGAGGCAATGGAAAGAATCTTGAGTGGGAAGCCACTGCCCTCTATTAGGGAAGTGTTCTCTGAGATCGAACTAGAAGAGAGCCGGAAGAAGGTTATACTTCATTCATCCTCGTCTCTTGTTACTCTTGGAGTTGAAAGTTCAGCCCTTGCAACCCAAAAATCAAAGGCGGAAGGAGAAAAGAAAAAGCGGCCATGATGTAATCATTGTAGGAAGCCGGGGCATACTCGGGAGACTTACTGGCACCTTTACGACAAGCCTCCTAACTAGAAGAAGAAGCTCAATGGGAGAGCTCTTCAAACAACCACAAATAATACTCAAGAGCAATCAGTCGAATCTGACTCGACCAACTTCACGAAAGAACAACTGGAGCAACTATATTGGTTGTTTAAATCTTCATAATTTTCCATCACTTTTTGTTCTCTAGCCCACCAAGATAACTCTATTGAGTCATTCAATACCTCCCTTGATTTTCAGAATCCTTGGATTATTGACTCTGAGGCAACAGATTATATGACTAGTTGCTCTCAATTGTTTTCATCTTATAGTCCCTGTGCAGGCAATAAAAAAAAATCAAGATTGCTGATGGATCTTTTTTGACAATTGTCGGAAAGGGTTCGATCATAGTCTCACCTACACTGACCCTCCATAATGTCCTTCATGTTCCCAAATTATCCTGTAATTTATTGTCTATCAGTAAACTTACCTATGATCTGAATTGTCGTGCTAATTTTCACCATTCTTACTTGTGAATTTCAAGATCTGGCAACAGAGAGGACGATTAGTATTGCTAGAGAAAAAGGACTATTTCCTTGAAGATGGATCACAATCTGGTAGACTTGTTTGGGGTATCTATTTAGAGTCTGTTTCTTTTTCTATTGATCATGAAATAATGTTGTGACACTATAGATTAAGCTATCTGAGTTTTCACTATTTAAAATATTTGTATCCAAATTTATTTTTGAATAAAGATCCATCTTCATTTAAATGTGAAATTTGCACATTGGCAAAATTACATAGGACTATTTTTCCCTCACAACCATATAGACCAACACAACCTTTTTCATTAGTTCACGGTGACGTGTGGGAACCCTCAAGGATTCTTATAGTTTCAGAAAAAAAATGGTGTCTTTCATTGATGACCATACTAGAATTAGTTGGGTGTACCTATAAAAGAAAAAAATCTGAAATTGCTAAAATTTTTACTCTATGGTTCATACCTAATTTAACAAAAAAAAAATTCAGAGTGACAATGGCAGAAAATTTTTTAATTCAACTTTAGGATAATTTTTCTTGAAAAAGGATATTGTTCATCAAAATTCTTATACTAATACCCCGCAACAAAATAAGATTATAGAAAAAAAAATAGACACCTTTTGAAAATTGCTAGAACCCTTCTTTTTGCAACTAATGTTCCTAACTATCTTTGGGGTAAAGAAATTCTTACAGCCACGCATCTCATTAATCGCATGCCCTCAAAGATTTTGAATTTTAAAACTCCCTTGCATGTTTTCACAAAAGTTTTTTCTAATGCTCGAATGCCCTCTGGTCTCCCTATTCGACAGTTTGGTTGCACGATTTATGTCCATAATTATGACCAAAATTGTGGAAAACTTAATCCGAGGGCCATTGTGTATTTATGGGATATGCACCTACCCAAAAACAATATAAATGCTGACCCCATTTCAAAAAAAAAAATTATAACAATGAATGTCTCTTTTTTTGAACAAACTCTATATTTTAACTCTCATCTTCAGGAAGAAAGAAGATATGAAAAATTATAGCATATTTGAAAATGAATTCATTTTTTCATTTGTTCCCCATCGTGTGGATGTCCCTACACTTGCATCCGAGAATAAAATTGTTGCTGAAAATGAAAATCCAAACCAGCAAAATGATACTGAAAGTGAAAATTCTGCAACAAACATTGATAAAAATCCTTCAAATATTTTAAATAATGAAGAACATGAAGGTTCACTTGTGGTCCCACCACATATTCATGATCAGAATGAAAAAGAAGCAATCCTAGACAGGTGCTTTGAAAAAGTCTACTCTAGAAAGGATATTCTTCAAAAAAGAAGTCCGAGACTTCTCTTCATAGTCATGAGTCTGAACCAGAGTTGGATCGAGATTCTTCAGGTAATTCTAATTCCAATTTTGATTCCAATTCTAATTCCCCAATTGTACACAATGAATTAAATCTTCCCATTGCTGTTGTAAGAGTATTAAAACATGTACTAAGTACCCAATATCCAAATATGTGTCTTATACTAATCTATCACCATCTTTTTCAGCTTTTTCCTCTCACCTTTCTCTTGTGAAAATTCCAACTATGTAGGATGCTCTATGAATTTCAGAGTGGAGGAAAGCTGTGTTAGAAGAGATGCGAGCACTTGAGAAGAACAGAACTTGAAAAGTAGTGGATCTTTCTAGAGGGAAGAAGACAGTGGGATGTAAGTGGGTGTTCACTGTTAAATACAAATCTGATGGCTCTCTTGAAAGATACAAGACGAGATTAGTGGCAAAGGGGTTTACACAAACCTATGGTATTGGCTATATGAAGAGTTTTGCACCTGTGGCCAAACTAAACACTATTAGGGTGTTGTTCTCATTAGCTGTTAACCTCGATTGGCCATTACAGCAACTGAACATTAAAAATACATTCTTGAATGGGGATTTGGAAGAGAGTTTATATGGCTGCACCTCCTGACTTTGCTACAGAGTTTAGGTCCCGAGATTGTAGACTCAAGAAGTCTTTATATGGCCTTAAACAATCTCCAAGAGCCTGGTTCGACAAATTCACCAGATCGGTGAAGAATCAGGGATATTGCCAAGCACAATCAAACCATACTATATTCTATAAGCATGGAGAGAGCAAGAAGATTACTGTTCTCATTGTGTATGTGGATGATATCATCCTAACTGGTAATGATGTTGCTGAGATAGAACGATTGAAGAGTAGCTTGGCTAATAAGAAGTTTGAAATCAAAAACTTGAGACCGGTCAAATATTTTCTTGGAATGGAAGTTGCTCGCTCTAAGAAGGGTTAGTTGTGAATCAGAGGAAGTACATTCTTGATCTCTTCAAAGAAACTGGAATGAGTGGGTGTAAACCTGCAGATAGTCCCATTGACTCTAATGTCAAATTGGGGAAAATGAAAAAGACGAGGCAGTTGACACTTCGAGATATCAGAGACTAATGGGGAAGCTGATTTACTTATCTCACACAAGACCTGACATTGCATTTGCTGTGAGTAGAGTAAGTCAGTTTATGCATTCTCCTCAGAAAGTATATCTTGATGTGGTTTATAGGAACTTGCGGTACTTGAAGAGTTCTCCTGGAAAGGGTTTGTTTTTTTAGAAATATTCTTAGAGGAATATAGAGGCTTTTACATATGCTAATTGGGCAGGTTCTTCAACCGACCAGAAATCCACCACTGATTACTGTACTTATGTTTGAAAAAAACTGATTACTTGGAGCAAGAGGCAGAATGTTGTATCTAGGAGCAATGCTGAAGCCGAATATAAAGCCATGGCAAATGGTGTTTGTAAGTTACTTTGGCTGCAACGAATTCTGGATGAATTATATCTTTCCATAATTTTTTCTATGAAGTTGTACTGCAATAATAAGGCTGCAACCAGTATTGCCCATAATCCAGTTTAGCATGACCGCACCAAACATGTGGAGGTTGAACAGCACTTTATCAAGAAGTTTGAAGCTAGAGTTATTCGTATGCCGTTTGTTCTCACTTCACAACAAGCAACTGACTTATTTACCAAAGGACTTCCTCATCTTTTCAATTTTCTCATTGGCAAGTTGGGCTTACTTGACATCTACGCACTAACTTGAGGGGGGAGTGTTGGAAGATGAGTGAATATCATAATGAGTTATCAAGATTATGACTACTATGATAAGTATGACCTCAAAGATTTCAAGTTCAGATATCATGGCTATTATGATCAGAATATCATTGCTATTATGGTCATAAATATCATAGCTATTATGGTAGTGATTATTATAGATTCCAGGATCAAATTTATCCTATTATTAGATACAATTGTTTAGCTTCTATATGTGTATGGATACAATTGTAAAGCTACCATAGTAGCTATTCCATTTTAGTCTATTTAAAGAGCTGTATTCATGAAGTTGATTATGAGAAATAAAAATATTATCTTTTACAACTCTTTTTCTACAAAAACATTATCTTTTATGGCTCTTTTTCCACACATATGTTTGAAAGCAAGGTTTTACATCCCAACAGAATGGGGGCGTCCTGACTGTCCTATTCCATTCCTATAAAAAAATAAGATCAAAATAGATTTAGGACTCCAAAACCCATCCATGCGAGAGAGAAAAAAGAGGAACGAAAGAAATGAAGGAAAGATGATCAAAAGAAAAACATGAAAGGAAAGAAGAAAACAAGAAAAAGAAAGAAAAAGGAAAGGAAAAAAGAAGGAAAAAAGAAAGAAACGAAAGAAGGAAAAAGAGACTGAGGACATCTATCAAGATACATGATTAGGATTATTGTCGAGATGAGACAGGATAGCAGGGCATTCTGTTCCACGGAGAAACCGGGATACATTTATCCCACGGGATTTAAAAACTTGTTTGAGAAAGCATGATCAAGATAATATCTTATCATCATGTATACAAACTATAACATACAAATTTTTAGTACTTTGCTCCTAGATGTCCTGTTTTATTTCCTGTATGAGTTTGTATGCAGATTGAGCGCCTAAAATCTATGTATACAAACATGAATGGTGTGTTTTCATGCTCATTGGTCAGTTTTACATACACATAGGCTCCATGCCACAGCACAACACTATTCCACATATAAATCCAACAAAATAAATAGCGAAATTTCCAGGTAATTGATAACTGGCAATTGATACAACCTCAGCTATCATGATTTCAAAACTTCCAGTAATTGCAGAGCATTCCAGCAGAAATTAAATAATGCAACTTCAATTAGAACTTGCATACCTTTTCTTGTGCTAATTCTGTGAGGGCATTTACATACTGACTTAGAAGCTGAAGCCTAGCGGAAGGATGCAATGATGACGAATCCTGCACATCTTCTGATGCAGTGGATGCCTGTGATGCTGAAAACGGAGCAGAAACATCACTCCCCATACTCCCCACACCAGAAATAGAACTAATGACTAGCTCTCCAGTTTGCATCAGGCCAGTAGTACCCCTGCCGGTCGTCTTTGGTCTGTAACTAGGAGGTCTAGTTGTTGAATTATCTTGCAAGGATGTCTCAAGTGAAGAAAGTAAGGCCTCCATAGAAGTAAAATGAGCTTGAACAAGAACATATTCTTGTTCAATAGAGTCGAACGAGTCGGTGACTGAACAATTACTTGAGATTAGACCAGTCAGCAATAAACAACCTCCGAGCAAGCTTGAAACCTCACCTTTTGAAGTATTTGTAAATGAAAGCCCTTGGTCCACGCTTCCAGTCTTCATGGCATGGACATTTGAAGAATTTGATGGATCACTATCCCCTAAGTTAACATCTGCAGTATTTTGTGACTCTATAGCAGTTCCACTTATCCTACATATCAACATTAGGCCGTCAAAATCTTTTTATTGAAGTTTTTCTACAGATATCAAATAGATTTAGGAACTTCATAATTTTAGTCCTTTTAACAAAGACAAGCAAACTTCCTCTCATTATCATCACAATTTAATACACAAAAACATGAAGTTTAACATAAACCTTGGTGCCATGAACTTGTGGTTAAAGAAATCTTCAAATGCTAGTCTTTCCACTGCAAAAATAATCACAAATTAAAATTGTTAATACTTCTTTTTGTGGTGGAATTGTGCCTGCTAAGTCAAGTTGAAGACTAAATAATAGACTCCCTTTTAGATTGAATTAAAGCATATTGGAGCTTTTTCTCCTTTAACATGTTTCCTGATATAAGTAATAACAACCACTACTCTGGTAAAAGACCGAAAACACACCATGATAAATAATCAACAAATGCAAGTTTCTTCAATGCATAAGCAAGGTAATGAAAAATTTGAACCCAATGTCTTCCATTTCAAGACTCTAGTACCTAACTATATCCATAACAAATAAGTTATGCCTCAACTATACTTGTAAGAAGTAATTGTTTCTTTTCCCTGTTATCTTTGCATTTTAAAAATTAAAATAAGAT
Organism: Elaeis guineensis; assembly: GCF_000442705.2. Classification (NCBI taxonomy): domain Eukaryota; kingdom Viridiplantae; phylum Streptophyta; class Magnoliopsida; order Arecales; family Arecaceae; genus Elaeis; species Elaeis guineensis. Next base: position 25,719,153 of record NC_025996.2, read on the forward strand.
GCATGAAGAGAAGTGAAAGGCTATAGTGTTAAACATGGCACCATCCTCTCTCTCTCTCTCTCTCTTTGTGTATGCGTGTGTGCACGCACGTGCGCATGTACGCATGCATGTGTTTTGTCTGTATGCATTTGCATACAGCTAAGGGTGGCCAAACTTGGTTCAATCTGTCCAACCAACCCAGTCTAACCCACGATAAACTGGGTCCTTATAATATAACCCTTGTCAGGAAACTGGGTCCCAGAAAGAACATTGTCTAATTTAAAACATCTTTGGCTCCGGGTCTGTAATTTAGACAAACAGGGTAATTAATATAGGAGACATCAAAAACAGGTCATTTGGATCAACAAACTCAGGAAAGTCAGACTCCTACAAATAGGGCTTCAAGACCGGATCAAGTCCGGAAATTTGAGTTCTCACAACAGGGCATTAAGAATCAATTCAAAAGAGACCATCAAAGCAACTTGACATCAAGCATTCTAAAAGAAATGCTTCACTCGGCCAATGGAAACCATCATTACTGATTCCATAGCTAGCCCAACCTAGTGACTATTTTTGAGAATTTTTCTGAGCTGTTTTTTTTCTTTTCAAATTTTGTTCCTAAAGATATTGAGTTTATTACACTTTAAAAGGAAAAAAAAATGTTGTTTCTTATATTTTCCTACCCATAAGTCTAAAAATGGATTAAGTAATGAATCCCATGGTTTAGGAAACCCTACACTCAAGGCTTCAAGTCTTGGTGGGACATCCTACAAGACATCGAGATGGGATACTATTGCATGTGTCCAGACAGGACCATCCTGGCATTATCCTAGCATCCCAATCGGCACATCTTGGAACATCCTCTATCCCAAGTGTCAAGATAAGGCAAGACGGCCGCTTGTACCATTCCACGAGAAAGTCAAGACAATCCCATCCCATGGGATTCAAAACCTTGCTACACTTACCATCCATGTAAAGTTAACTATTGTTATACTAAGAATAAAGTTGAGATTCCTCTTCGACTCCCCTCTATGGTGAGACACCATGCAAGAACCAGTAGTGAGAGGCTCTAATTCAGAAACAAGTTTGGCAATACTGGGTTTCTTTAATTAAGGCCCTCCAAAGGCCAAAGGTGCAATACCAAAGGTTGATTAGGAAGAGGTGTAAGGTGTAATGTTTTTGCTGGTTATCCCTAGAAAGCTGCCCATATTGATTTCTCCTTAGTTATATCACTTCCACATCCTTTAGATTACTGTGCTTCCACACATTATCTATTCAATTTGTCAGCTTCCACACATGATCTATTCAGTTTGTCAACATTGCATGTTCTAGGGAAAGTGATTCTCCTTGTATCAAGTAGATGAAGTTTTGTACACCAGTTGATTTCTTTTGTATCCGATAAATCTATTGAAAATCAATTGAAACTCCAAAACCGAGATTGGGTTCGACACACACCACTGAAACTAATCCATTTTCGTTGAACGGTTGAAAATTTAAAACCATGGTTCCTATCAAATTAGCATCCAAGCCAAATAGTTCACAGAACAAAGGCTTTGGAATCTGATATGGTTGTTCTCAAATATATGATCCAAGCAAATAGGTCTGACCTAGACCAAGTGCTAAGACAAGTTGTCAGATGCAAGTTTGAAAACCATTAAAAGTTAAACAAAACGGGTCACCTTTATCAGTCCAAATTAGATCGGCAAACATATCAAGACCTATTTCGTAAAAGATGACTTGCAGTAGAACAACATACCACATACTCCTGTCATGAGGCATTTGGTTTTTGATAACAATGTATGAGCTCTAGTGTCAACTTAAAACATATTATAATTAAAAAAATAAATCATAATGAGTAAGTGCTGAATCAAATCCATGAATTAACTAGATTTCTTTTGGACGTCCATCCATGTGTTTTCTTGTACATAAACATAATACAACCAAGCATTAAGAATTCTTGACATAGAACAGCTCCAATAAGGTTTTAGATGATATAAAAAGATAATGAAATACTAGACATGTCATATAGCAAATAGAACATCGTTACCTGGGTTTCGACGTAGAAGACTTCTACAGAGATCAATACAATCAGGATGCAGGTTCACTAAAACATCTTCTGGAAATTGCAGTTCATTAGTTGCCAATATGTTCTGGAAAAGCTGTTACCAAACGAGAGAAAGAATCCATAATGAACCACATGAACTAGTTTCTGTTGTATGAAAGTATTACAAATAATTTTAAAAAAAAACCTGAAAATGAGTATTTCCATCAAAAGGCAGCTTCCCTGTGACCAACTGGAATAGAATTGCTCCAACACTCCATAAGTCAGCCTGAATTTATCAACTTAATAATTGAACAATATTAAGAGTTGCAGACATAAGTACAAACTATATACAAGTTCTTTTTCATAGAACCTTGGCATCATATTTTCTATCCTGTATAATCTCTGGAGCCATGTATAAGGGGGAACCACAAAGTGTGTCAGCTAACCCTTGAGGCGTCAGATACCTGGCAGACAGTTATTTCCAACAATTTAGTAGGGCAGCATACAAAGCTTTCAATATAGCAGCCATCAGAGTGATGTATCTGTGTATTTGGCATGATATCCGACTCAAGAATTTCCATTTTACTAGCAAATAAGCAAAGTCTAGGACTGAGATAATCTAAAAATAGTGTCAAGACAAGCTCAAGATCACATAGCTAGCTTATTTTCACCTTAATTAAGCTCAATATATATGGAAATATATACACACATGATTATTATTTATATGCAAGTAAATACATACTAACCAATGGTCAAGGTTTTGGCCTCTTCTCTTATACAAGAATTTTTATCTTACATCAACCCTCCACCTTTCTCATCCGGGCTTGGGACCGGCATTGGCGGTGTTACAAAAATCAAGGACACGAATAAATACACACACACACACATATTTAAAAAAAAAAACCTTTGTTTTGATGCTTTTATTTGTAATGTTTCTTCATCTCCTGCTGACCCTACATCCATCCCTTCCTTCAATATTATCATATTTCCTCAGTATTCTTAAGAAGTAAAAATGAATAATATCATTCCAAATGTTTCTATTATCTTGCACCACTCTCCCACCAAATATACCTTTTACTATGACTATAGAATTAAAAAAAAAAAAAATCAAACCTCCCACATCTTAGTTGTCTCTCACTCTCATGCATGATATATCAATTACCTTCGTCTATGTCTAAATACTTATATACTATTTCTTTCAACAATGAAAATTACCACTTCATCAGAAGTCATTTCCCATGTCATATCTAGATATCAAGAAGCCAAAAATATCACATCTTGATTATTCTCTGTGATCTAATTTTGTTGAATATTTCCCACAAGATAATTGCATCAACTTCACATCAAGCTTTAATTGGCTTTCTCTTTTGGATTTTCTGAACTTATATTTGTATATGGGGTGTTAGAAATAAGAGCATGCAACAAAGGGACTGCAGTTTGCTGTCCAAATCTGTGTCAAAGCTGATTAGACAAGTATTAATGGTAAAAGCTGAACAAAAAGGTTATTCAGGTTCAGAATCAATAGAGGTCTAGAAACAAAATAGATTTTAAAAGAAGGAATGGTTTGGTGACCGCATGCAGGTCCAATGATCAAATCTGAGAACTGAACTGAAGCCAAATGGAGAAAAAGTATAATCAGAGGGTTTCTAGTGCAAGTCCATGTCGAAATTATGGTTAAAGATTAATGAATTATACAAAGAACAATGAAATAGGGTTTAGATGATTAAGAACAAGTTTATGCAGCAAGGATCAAACAAGTCTGTTGACCCGTACTGTAGCAGTAAATACAAGGAGGTGGCAAATAAAGAGACAGAAGGGATAGAAAAGCACACAAAAGCAAGAAAGATGAAAAGAAAAGAAGGGGCCCCACCACTATTTCTTGCTTACCAAATATACATAATCCCTGCTTGCCTCGCCCTACTCTGAAGGGGCCATCCCCAAAACTAGGTTTGTTGAGCCCTTCAAGGAGGAGGTGGAGGAGAAATTTAATATACATTACTGCATTTCTTTTCTTTTTATTAGTTATGTAGCATTAAAAAATTGAAACTGAATATTCGACTGGAAAAGAAAAGGTATAGAGTCTAATCACCTACCAGTAGGCTGCCTGATTTCCTCATTTAAAATTCTAACAACCAACAATATTTCCCAGAAGGTTGTTTTGCATTAAACTGCAAGCGGCAGACCATTAAATGGATCATAACCATACCACTTAATCTGCACAAGGCCATATAAGCTCCAGGTGGTTCTCTTCACCATTAATTGCATCATACGGACATGGCAATATAAAACATTCAGGTCACACATCCTCCTCTAATTTCCCAAAAATTAATCAAGTTAAGGTCAAGATGTTCATAACTTGGGACCTCAATTATGAAGATTTGGCAGAGAGTAAGAGAAACAATTGCACTGGCTATAAAACAATAATGAAACCCATTTTAGCTTTTTGAAGGCTAATCCAAAGGCAAGTTTTTGCAATTACAGCAAGCAAATTAGAGTAAAATTCCACCAGAAAGATGTATTAAGACATACAACTAACTCGCAGATGGTTTTCTTCAGGCATCATCAGATGGAAAACTCAGAACAATTGTTCCTCGAAGTCAAACCAGATATTAACTTTTACTTTTCGAGAAAATCCTCAGTGAAGAATTTATTTTATCAATGAATTCTACTTTCCATATTGTTGGAACTTAGAAATTACATTTTCATGTTTTGTAAAGGAAAAGAGAAACATAGATGAAAATTCCTATACCAGATCTAATGGAAAGAGTCTATTCAAAATTTCAAATAGAATGTTACCGATCCAGATTGAATATGTGGGACCCATAATAGAAGAAGAAAGAAATTTAGAATACAAGTATTATTCAGCTGGACAACATTCTCTGCACACCAAGTTTCTTGGCATGCCATGACTTCCAACTAAGCAGATAATTGGATCCCACTTACAAAAGAGTATAAAATGAGCTTTACCTTTTTTACTTCTTTGGTAAGCTTACAGGAGGCAAAACTACGGCCTAGCAGACTTTTTTGTGGTTTTTTCCTTTCTGAGTTTCTAAAACTGACCTTAAAACAATTACAAAAACATCAAAGAAGTGAGGCCATTACATAATCCAGTCTGAACCATATAGACACTTGATAATCACTTCCCCTTGATCAAACATCGTATCATCAAGCAGTTAACCCTTTTAAACAGATAAATTAAAATTACTAAATTTTTCTGTTTATATGAAACAAAAATTCGGTAGAAGCATTTGACATAGTAACCTGTTGATGAGGGCAATAGCCACAAGCACATGACGTGATAGCGGTTCAGCACCATAGAAGTAACTATACTGCAGTAACCATACCGCAATAGAACAATACAAAGAACAGCATGTGTGACCACTTATGCTACAATTGAGATGCTATATGGTATACACCATATTACTCAAAATCAAGACCAAGAATATAAAAAGTTTTTCTAGGAAAAGAAAGCAGTGAATGGTAGTGTGACATCACAAAGCAGCAACACATTCTTGGGTGAACTGGTAAAGGAAAGTTTAGAAGATGAGCACAACACAATGAGGTAATGATGGTGCGAGACATGGAAACAGATCTTAATATGCATGATAAAATATAACACACCAAATGGCAAATACGAGCACTCATAGAAACAGGGCAGGAGCAGCAATAAAAGCTAAATGATGCAGGAAAGAACCTTGATAGATCCAGAAATAACTGGTAGATAGGACTTTTAACAGATGCAGGTGATGATTTGGGCCTTTGGGTTCAAGGGTATGATATATGAATGATTTTACATGAAAGCTTTGAATGCAATGGTTTGGAATTAAGATTAATTCAGCAATTAGATTATTAGATCGCTTAATTAGTGTGGGAAGGGCTTAAGATATCAAGGTTATCAGTTAGGGTTTAGGATTTAAATTCATAATATGGATGGGAAGCATTAAATCTGTGGTTTCAATTTTATAGGAATTCTGACCCTTGGATACAACTCAGGTTTGCCAAAATTCAGCAAGCAGCCTTGAATTTTAATAAAAAACAAACAGGAATCAGGACCCGAGGGCTTTCAAGCCCTCTCACTCGCTCTCTCCCGGCCTCTCCCTCTCTCTCCCTCCCTTCCTCCCTCTCTCTCTTTTCCTCTCTCTTTCTCCCTATCCTTCTGTAATAACCCAGATTTCAAAAAAAAAAAAAAAAAGAGGAGAAAACAGAGGATATTGGGAGGAAGAAGACTCCCGTTGAGAGTCTTCTTCCCACCGTGAAAAGGAGAGGGGAATCCGAGTAAAAAAACGGATTCTTCCTCTATAAAACCCAAGCCCCTCGCCTCCTCCTTCGTGAATCACCCTAAAATCTCTCTTTCTCCCGATTTTCCTTGTTCTCGGATTGAAGGTTTTTGGCCGGCGATTTAGTGGCCCAAAAACACCACAAAGAGCAAGGTAATGAATCAAAGACTCCTCTCTTCAATTCCTTTTGATTATAAATCAGGATTTCTACCGATTTATTGCTATTTTTTTTGAGAAAAACTTCGAGATTTTGAAACCTCTGTTTTGGCCGTCCGTGTGTGTGTTTTCCGACGCCGTTCGCCGCCGGCGAGCACCCAGACCAAGTGTCACGGTTGCGCCGCCTCAGGCTAGATCTCTCCTCCCGTCATTTTGACGAGATTCCGTGAGAGATTTGGACGGAAAGGAAGGGGGGATCGCGTCCCCTGTTTCGGCCCAAAAGAAACCACGGGAAAAGAAGGAAGAAGAAGAAGAAAAGAAAAGAAAAAAAAAAAAAGAAAGAGGAAAATAAAAATAAAATAAAAAGAAGAGAGAGAATTTTCCTCTCTCTCCTTTCTCTCTCTTTTCTCTCTCCTCTCTCTACCTTCTCTCTCTACATTTTCTCTCTCTAGATTCTCTCTCTAGACTTTTCTCTCTCTTTATGAATTTTGTCTCTCTAGAGTCTTTTTCTCTGATTTCATCACAGACCGTAGAATAAACTTGAGATGAAAAATATGATGATTTGAAATTGCTCCGAAATTCGTGCGGTAGATCTGATCCCAATCCGATCCTATTCGAAATTTGTAACACTTGATTCATATTAGGTCACCCTGATAGGACCTCTGATGATCTCGACCATGATTGCCTCATCTGAAGGATACGAAAATTTCTCTCTCCACTTTCTCTCTCTACTTTCTCTCTCTAGAATTTTCTCTTCATGAATTTTTTTTCTCTAGAAGTCTTATGGATCAGTGAAGGATCCAGATACTTAGATAAATCCTAATTTTGATTAATCCTAAGAGAGGTCCTCGATTTGTGTTATTAGGATCGATTATCGGTAATTTCTCTATATGTGATTCTTATATTGATCAGGGTTATGAAGAGATGATTGTCTGCAAATGATATCGAGTGGAATATTTTGTTAAAGAAATTCATAAATTAAAGAAGAACATTGATTTCTGTGCTTGGATCAGTCACCGGTAAAGGTAAGAATTCCTGTACATGATCACCATTATATATATATTTTACTGTTGGTCTTGCATTATTGATTTTGCATCGTCAGATTTGAGATCGATGAATTTATTATATCTGAGATACTGTTATTTGATTTTGAGCATTAGTATGTCATGTCAATATATATGTATTAGAGATTGATAGCATGATTATATGGATATGATATATCTGAATTGATCATAATGCAAGTCGGAATTGATTTGATGAAATCAACACAAAATGATTAAATGAAAAGAAAGAGGTATATGGTATGGACTAGCCTTGTCATATGGAACAGTCCGCCAGGAGCTTATGCCTGGGACAGCCCCCACTGACTTACAGGTGGATCAGCCGGCCAAAAGCTCATGCCTGGGACAGCCCGCCCGGAGCTTATGCCTGGGACAGCCTCTCACGGGCTTTCGTACGTGGGACAGCCGGACAGGAGCTCATCCTGGGACAGTCTTGAAAGACTTTTTAAGTGAATTCGATCCGGATGATTACTGAGGTATAGACTTGGATAGTCCAGAACCAGAAAGAAAAGGTTAAAAATCATGTGATTATGAAAGGAGAAATGAAAGATAAGACATGAAATAATTGTTGAATAAAAGGGGTTTCACCTGTTAACATATGATGATGCATCTATTTTAACAAGACAGAAAATTTATGGATGTTTGCATTATTCTTGACATTGAACATGAGATTTTATATTTTATTGCTTATCCTTATTTTCAGACTATATTACTATATCAGTGTGATATGGGAATTCTTACTGGGCTGTAAAGCTCACACCCCCTTCATCTTTCTTTTTCTTTTCAGAGATACAGGATGTTTATGGTTGACTATGGCTTGGATTTACGGATAAGCAGATGGATAGATAGAGTGTCATAGTACCTGATCAGAGGATTGAAAAAATTTAATTTGTACCTATACAAGATTTTATGAATTATTATTGAAATCAATTGTTATGGATGTTAAGGTTATAATGATTTATTTTGGCCTTGCATATTCTTTAGGGCTTGCTCTAAGGAGTGTGCGGCCATCACGTATCCGATCCGGGTGTTGGATTCGGAGCGTGACACCTTCTCCCTCGTCTGATTTTTCAAACTGAGGGGCAGAACCATGCCAGTTCACCCTCAGTATGGTTTGGTACACCTAAAACCAAGTGGTTTCGGGTGGTACAGCAAAACTACCAATAGATGTACCGACATTAGCACTATCAACCTTGGTTTTCACTCAATATAGTGTTTGAATATACTTGGATTAAAGGGCACATGTTGCTACTTATAACTCATAAGTAATAACATTATACAGTGACAAGACCACCTACTAAATCAAATGCCATATGAGCACTTATTAGTTATTACGTCACATGCCAGATGACCAATATCTCTAAACAACAATTAAAAACTAATACAAAGGCATAGTATAAAAAAGACCTAAATTACTCAAGGAGTTATCTTACTTTTTGTTTCTAAACAGACTTTCCTTGATGTGACAATTGAATTACCATGTAATTCTCCAACCAGGAAAAAACAGCAAAAGAAAAAAAATATGATGACATCACCTGTTAAGCCAAAAGGGCTAGATTCCTTCATCTACACTCTTCCATGTTCTGTTCCCCATCAAATTGCAATAGTCCTAGACTTGCATAATGATCACCAGGAAATCTAATCCATTAGAACTCCAAGATGATCGGGAAAGACAGAGATTCATTATACTCCCTCACTGGGGTAAATTTAACCCTCAAGTTTCTCTTTTCTATGTCTTCTTATGTGGCACCAGTTTCGAGTTTAGCTGATGGCTACTAATCCTGTGTTTGGCTGATGTCGATAATCCTATGTCTTCATGATCAAGGATATCTTAAGGAAAATTTATTCTATATCAACTTCTAGAGACAACTTCAACAGATATGGATTTGTTGGTTTTCAGGTTCAGAATAGGAGACCTATATATTTGCCCTGAGGCAAGAACTCAAGAATAGAACTCCATGCATGAAACTCTTTTAGAAAAATAACAAAAATAGTGGGAAAAGTAATAGACTTCTTCAATTTCTTTCTATCAAAATATTCATTAACATCATTCATTACTCAGGCATGCACGTGGTTATCTTCCTAAATTAAAATCTAATATAGATGCATAAAAGATCTATCGAAATTCCTTTCATCATATTGATCTTTTCTTAAAACCTCATCAACTTCCATTATCTTGGGAGCAAGATGACCATTTTTTCATCAATTTGCACCCCTTGATCACCAATGCCCAATGAACCAAAAACTACATGTGTATTTTATGATGATTGCATCATGCCAAACATAGTCAATATATTCCATATTTTGCAAGAAACATGTCATCTCTGCATCTGATCTTGAATGGATGTTGATGCATGTGAACAAGCAATTGCAACTTGTGGAACATTCCTTGGGAACCCCCTAGCCTCACCATGAAAAAACGAAACTCCTAAAAATAGTACATATGGACTATTCAACAAGTGGAACAGCAACTTGCTATGTAATTCCATGTTCGGTTTGCAGGAGTAAAAAGCATAGAAATGGAATTAGGATGGAATGAGAATAGAAAATAAGAAATTGGAATTGCGATTTTCACTTCATTGCTTGGGTAAAAAACGAAGGAACGCATGGAGAACAAATAGCACTTTCATTATAATGTTTGATTTTGTCATCTGTAACCTTAAATAGAAAAAATTTTATATCCACGGTTTGAATACAACCTTGACTAAAGATTAAAACCAGTTCTAAATACAGATTTTTATAACAGTTTGTATTTATACCTAACATGCTATTAAGAAATAGCTGTCATCTTATTATAACAGCCGTTATCTTACATTTTCTCTATTCAACTTAAAAATATTATTAAAAAATAAAACTTAGTCAAACTAATCATTCTCATTTTATGCCATAAGTTTTGCTAATAAATTCATACCAGAACTATCATTTGTTCTCATAGTAATGGAAATGACCATTCTGTTGGATATATAACCTAAGAGCCAGATTGACTGATACTTGTAAAACACTCTTAGGGCACAATTTGTAAATTGACTTTGATATTAATGAAATTGGGTTATTTCCATTCACATTGTGTTTAATAGTGTCTGTGAATCATCCATTAGGTTAATAGGTAATGTTGCTGCTCGATTCGATCGAGATCGAAGAGAGGGCGAATGCGCCTCGCACAGGGATGCTAATGCTGGAGTGACCTGCAAAACAAGTCCAAGCCTAAGATTTTCGCTCCAGCGATAACCCTCCAACGTTCAAGTCAAATTCAGAGAACAAAGAAGCAATAATCAGTTCTCTGAGAGGGATTACCTAGCTTACCTTAGTCTTCGAGGCTTCAATTGCTTATATAGAATACCATCGAACAGCTAGTCACACAGCTGTGAGATTGTGCGATCCCGAGATTTCAGAAAATGCTATAACGGACGAGACATTTCAGCCTCAATCGCTCCTGCGAGATTAGGAGAGTTGGTTATGCCTAAGTCTATCTACTCGAAGCGGACAGCTGTCGCGCACATCAAGAAGTGAGTCGGCTGTGACAACAGGGGCATCCTACGTGCTAAGGCATTGGCTTGCCGAGGCAACAAGGATAACCTACGTGCCAGGCAGACCGTGCGGTAGATCAGACGCAAGTAGCTCTGCTCTGCATACGACTCAGCATGCCTCAGCTTTGCTCTTGGGTCAGCGATTCCGATAATAACTGAAAGATTTGAGATATCCTATGGTTGGCACGCTGATCCGAGGTACTCACGGTTACCACCGTAACACTACCCCCCTACTTTTGAATCTAAGAATCAGACGAAAAGAGTATTGCAGAAGTCGTACCTCGGATCCGGGGATGCACGATCTCACGTCTTCGCATATGTCTGATATTTAAGATTGCTGACGTCGTCTTGGCATAATCGTTGCAAATGATCGCGATTGATGGGATCCCACAGCTGATGATTTTCTCAAAAATTTAATTTCTTAGACGGTGACTTTTTGTCTTCACTTTCGACCTCCTTTTAAATCAGGCTCCTGGGCACTTAATCAGACAACAATAATCGCAAGGCCTCCTTGCTCCAAACTTTCGTCGCGACCTCGAGGGACACGATGAGCTCAAAACTCATGAAGAAGCTTGAACTGGCGTTGGCCCGAAAGAGACAGGCCAAGGCTCCGTCCCCCAATCCTTCACCTCCAGTGGGTGACTATGCCCAAGCTCCGATCATCGAATCAATTCCTGTGGCCATGAGAGACGAAAATCCCCTTTTAATTGCCAGGCCAATGATTGCCCATCGGAAGGTGTGGTAAGAGTCCCACCAAAAGGAGTTTCAACAGAAGAGATGCCAGCAGAGGGGACTCTAACGACGGGCGTAACCAACTGCCTTAGAGAAGTTCTGGCTGTGAAAACATAGGTGGAGGATGCGACCGGTCATCTTGAGGGGACTCCGACAGCGGTGGTGGAAATCGAGTCCCTTGAGCCAACGTTTCCTCCAAAGTGCTTTCTCCTTGCCGTCACTCAAGCGAGTCCTTCACAACCGGCGCCTTCTGCTCCTTCCGCGGCAAAGGACCTCCAAGCTGCGGTTGGACTTTTGAAGGACTTTCTTTGTCCGTTTGAGAGGCAACTTTTGGACGGACAAGGAGCTCAACAGCAGATGTTGGGTGCTCTCAGATCTTTCGTCTCGGGGAGAGTCCTTGGGTATCTTCTTTTAACTCCTTACAACCTGCGACATTTTAATGCTTATTTATAAAATTTTGCACAGATGGGGCATTACCTAGCCAGTTTCAATAGTTCCACCCCTAATGCTTCGGCATTGGAGCTGATAGCGATGAAGAGAAAATAGACTTGTTGAGATACCAGTTGGAGCAGACAGAAACAAATAATGTCGAGCTGACAAAAGAGCTCAGTTCCTCCAAAAAGGCCCTTCAAGAAGCCCAAGAGATGATCAACCGCCAGGATGATGAGTTGAGGGATGAAAGGAAGATTGAGGACCTCGAGAAGCAAAGGTCCAGGGCCGAAAGAGATTGACGCCACACCCGTGATGACCTAGAACGCTTGAGGACACTCGGAGGGAAGAGAAGCCGGGATTATACCTCCTCCGAGGCACATTCTCCTAGGGGTCCCAGCAAGAGCTCACCCAAGAGGGCTAAAACTTCAAGTGGAGCGAGCCGTGGAGAGAGGACGCCTTAAAGGAGTGAGGGTTCTGCCCCCAAGAGAATCCAAGTGACTTCAGAGCTGACTGCACCTCCAGCTAAACTTTGGGAGGCTTTGTCAACAGCTAAGCACCTGAAGAGAAGCTGAAAAAAGAAAAGGAGAATAACGATCTCCTCTGCGCAAGCTCATAGATCAGGAGCTTCTAACCAAGAATATTGAAAGAGGAAAAAAACACCTGGCGAAAAGAGGGCTTGGCATTATAAACCAGGCCTGCAAGATGGCATTTTTTGCGGGCTTTGAGAGATGTAAAGCGATGGCCCAGGCATATCTCCCTGTTGAAAGTATCGAGCTTCTTCAAGCTAATTGCTTAGACGAGAGTTTATTAGCCATGACGGCGGGCAGTGCGGAGAAATTTGCAAAGATGTCTCATCATTTCGATGAAGCAAATAAGATCAATACAGCCATCCAAACTGAAGAAGCTACTAACACCGGGGGAGATTGTTCTGGAGCAAGCCATCCTGGCAATGCTTCAAAGTAATGGCTTGCACCACTTCTTTTTTTTTTTTGACGATCCAAGTGACGTAGTCAAATTCTGCATAAAATGAATAAAATTCACCTTTCATTGTTAAATTTTACTGTGCTCGACTTGGTGTGGATCACATTACGAGCCGTGTTAATTGAATCGTAAGCTAAGCCGAATACGATCCGAGCCATAATCCAAATTACGACCCGAGGTAAATGGCATACCAAAAGTCTTCATCACCCGTCGCGAGGATTTTTGAAAACACTGAAATTTTAATCATCCACACATAGCAAGTACCACCGTACGTCTCCCACATCTCTCCGATAGTGGTGCAGAGAATGATTTGCCTGCCGCTTGCATTAACTACCAAATCGAAGGCAGGAGCAGTGAATGATGAGCAGTCGCCACGTGTCACATGTCCGTTCAAGTCTCACTGATCCATGCCTTAAGCAATTAATGTATTGAAAAGAAATATCATTTAGAGATCACTTTGATCCCGAATCTATTTAAGGTCCAGGCGGCATAGGCTTTTAGGGTTTCTGACTGTCTTTTTCTCTTTGTTGCAAGTTTTCTTTCATCCTCCATTCTTTCGAAAGTTTTCCCTCTGTGAGGAGAATGGCCTTCAAAAGCTCCGACTTCACATCGCTGGGCTTTCGGTCTGAGATGAAGGAGAGGGACATACTCCTGCTTCACGAGCAGTACCAGATTCCCCCGACGTTTCAGCTTGAAGTTCCAGGGGCGAACAACCGTGTTTGCCAACCTCCCCCAGGCAAAATGAGTCTCTATGAATGCTTCCGAACCGAACTGAGGCTTCCCCTTCATCCTTTCTTCATCATCCTTCTCCAATACTTCGAGGTGTCACCATGCTTAATAGTTCCCAACTCATGGTGGCACATCTGCGGTTTCACCGCAGTGTACGTGCTGGCTGGAACCGACCCTAACATCGCACTCTTCCGCTTCCTCTTCAGCCTAAAAAGGCATCCAAAGTTCCGCAGGTAGTGGAACATGTCACCACAAAGGAGGAAGAACATCCACACGCTAATCCAAGACATTCCAATGACAGTCCATGGCTAAAAGGAACATTTTCTTTTCGTCTCTCAAGTGTCAGGTGAAGATTAAAGGCTTGTCGCCTAGGGTGAACCTCAAGAGGCGGTGTTGAAAAAGCCCTTGATGGATGAATGCCAAGGCAGGAGGTGAAAATCCTGTGCAGCTTCAAGATCCCAAAGCTGAAAGAGCTTCTGTCGGCCCAGACGCTATTCAACGTCGGCGTCAGTCAAGCCGGCCCTCAAGGTGCACACGCATCACCTACCTCAAAGCCATCCATCTTTTAACTTTTACTTTCTCCCTTTTTTTCTTTTTACTAAGCCTTTGATTGTATGCTAAGCCTTTGGCTGTGCCAATTGCAGAGACTGCTGTAGAGACGGATCTGGCGGAAATGAAGAAATTGGAGAAGAAGGCCCATCGAAAAAGGATAGCTGAGCCTACGAGCGGCCGAAGCACCCGTATTAAGATCGAAAGTCCCCCAACGCCGTTTGCTTCTGGGTCGGAAGAGCCTAAACCTCCCCGCATCGGCGACTTCAAAATTGTAAGGGTCAATTCATCAGTTACCTTGACTTTCGACGAGGATAGAAAAAGCCAAACGGACCGTGGCTTCGAGCAAGTAGCTCTGAGCCTGCCAACCCTTCCGAAACCGCCAGCTTTGTCAGGCCCCCAAGTTGTTGACTCTTCCCCCAAGAGAGCACCGATCAAGATAGCTGGGACCTCCAGGGCAGTGCCAACTGGAGTTTCTAGAGCCACACCAGCCGAATTGGAGCTAGAAGCTTCAGCTCTAGAAGATTACAAGCTAGCACACGAATTCGATGCGACCAAGCTACTAGCCATGCCGTGCAGGGAGATAAGGAAAGTAGCCGTGAAGACTGTCATCCGGATAAGTGGGAGCCCCTGCAATTTTATTCACTCTGCGCATATTTACCATGGGCACTGACAGGAGGTTTCTCTTAACAGCTCACCCATTACTTGAATAGGTATATGGAGAGCTCCATCGAGCTTGCGAAAGATGCAAAAAAGTATGAGCTCGAGATCGAGATGCTCAAGGGTGCAAAGGACAAGGCTACGAGGGCGGCTGGGGAGGTCTCCATAAGAGCCGATGCCACCGAAAGAAGAGCTGACGATGCTGAAGCGGCGCTAAGAGAAGCTGTTGAGTACTCCCGATTACTAGAGAAAATAATGGAGCTTGAGGCTTAGCTCGAGAAGAGTGCGATCGCAGTCAAAGAGAACTCTCGACTGCAAGAACTAATAAAGGAGCTTGAAGCTTAGCTGGGGGCGGTAGAAAAGAAGGCAGCAGAGGCCACTTCTAAGGCCGTTGCAGACTTCCGAGCGTCAGCGGAGTGTCACAACAAGAAGGTTGAATTTGCTTCTGACACGTACGACCTTAGAAAGCAGTCGGTCCGAGACAGGATCGCTGCTAAGTATCCGAAACTGAATCTGGACTTCTTAGATGAAGTTTAGGACCTTACCGCAACCGACGAACCTGCGACAGGTGCTTCAGCTCCGGACGCTGCCTCTTAGACTTTTTGCTTTTTCTTCTTTCTATACTTGGACCTTCAAGGTCGTTGTAAAAAAACTCTCATTGTAAATATTTTACAGAAGATGAATGAACAAAGTTTGCTCTTCTTACTTCCCACCTTTCACTCGTGATTGTACACTATTATGCAGTACACATGCTGATTTAGGACATCAGATCTTGTAGTGAACTTAATTCTGATCATAGGAAATAGGAATGTTCCGAACAAAAAAACTTCAACAGCAACTGATTTTTCTTTCCAACCAATTTTTCTTTCGAGCTAAGGCCGACTAGAGACAATTGCTCTCATCTGTTGATCTGAGGCAATGGCGAACGTACGTCGATCCGAGATGGTCATCCAAGTGGCATCTTCGCTCCACCCTTTTCAATGCTGGCAGTCATGGAAAATGATAGCTATTGACTTTTCGGATGCAGTAGCGCCTGAAAAAGTATGTAGGACCTATGGGAATGTGCCACGTAATCACACCCTAGTTAGAGAAGCATCACCTGGACTTATTTCTGGTAGTGGAAAGGCCCACCATTTATTACCCGATGGATACCTATATCCCCTCAAGTGTCGATTGGCAGTTGGTGTGGGCACTGGTGCCTATAAATAGAGGCCAAAAAACGTAGAAACCCTATATTTTATCTTTCTCCTTCACCGAAACTTCTCTCTATCGTGATGGCCTCACCCTTACGTCCCCCTTTGCATCCTCCTTTGTCAGCAGTGAAGACCTGAGTGAAAAAGAGGTGGGCCTTTATAAGAGAGACCTGGAGGAGAGCGAGAGCCAGGCGTGCTGGCCCATCCACTTATCATAGGGCGCCTTCCGCCTCACGGTCTCCATTGGGGCCTGGGGGTGGATGCACCCCCAATTCGAGCAAATTCCTCTTGACGTCCGAGCTCGCTGCATCTAGGAGTATCGAGACTCCGCAGAGTTTGAGAGGAAGGCCATCGATATTGCCACCGTCGGATTCATCGATGACTTCTAAAACTACAAGATCCACCTGCTGCAGGTGATGCCGTACCTGGAGCTTGATGGCTTCCAATCTGAGAACAGCAATGAGGAGGCTCCTTCATCGGATGGGGATTAAACTTCCCATTTTTTTTCTTCTTTTCTGTAAGGTGGCGTTGAAAACGTCACCCTCCTATTTGTAAATAACCAGATGAATGAAAAAGAACTTTCTTTCATGGAGTTCGTGTCTCCTTTAGTCATGCTCGCATATTTCAATCTAACGCATAGAGGCGAGCCTCGACCTAAGGTATTTGGAACTATCCTAATCTGAGTCAATCTAGACCTTAAGAATTTAGATGAGCTCGCTCCAATTTGGAATAATAAAATTATCCTGGATGAATTTTGATGGAGATAATTCCGACCAAAGGACAACTGGCTCTAGTCTGTGAGCAGCGGTTTGGCCCTGCTCTACAAGCGATAATTTGGCTCTGCCTCGCGAGCGGCAATTTGGCCCTGCCCCACGGGCAGCAATTTGACTCTGCCTCGTGCGTCTTTATGCGAGAGATAGCTTGTGCTCTGCTCATCTTGTGAGCGATAGCGTGTGCACTTCTCATTTTCGTGCGAGAGGCGGTGTGTTCTCTGCTCATCTTGTGAGCGAAGCAGCGTATACACTTCTCATAAGACGAGAGGCAGCATGTGCTCAACTCATCCTATAAGCGAAGCAGCATGAAAACTTCTCGTAAGACGAGAGACAACATGTGCTTGGCTCATCTTGTAAGCGGAGTAGCATGTGCTCTTTTCATTTTCATGCAAGAGGCAGTGTGCTCTGCTCAACTTGTGAGCGGAGCAACGTATGCGCGGAGCAACGTGTGCTCTTCTCGTTTTCATGCGAGAGACAGCGTGTGCTCTGCTCATCTTGTGAGCGGAGCAGCGTGTGCACTTCTCATCTTCACGTCGTAGGTTAAGGGTCTTATAAATTAGCCTTCGTTTGTTAATTACGGCTTCCGATCAGAGGAGCTCCTTGTAGAGCTCATAAGAAAGAATCCTAAGCTTCTCATGCCACTTTCGTAAGCAAACATAGATTAATAAACTTGAGAATCCATATTAATACATAATGTGACGTTACAACATTACTGATAGTGCATACTTAGGTTGGTCAAATTCCATGACCTAGGGAGTGGAGTCCCGTCGAGCTGCTTGAGTCTATAAGTCCCTGAGCGAACTACCTCATCCACTTGGTAAGGGCCCTCCCAGTTAGGCGATAGCTTCCCCTACTCAATGGGCTGTGAAACCTCAGCCCGACGCAATACCAGATCATCAATACGAAATTCTTTGATTTTGACCTGGGCATTGTAATACCTGGCCACCCTCTGACGATAAACAGCCATTCTGACAGCAGCGCATTTTCTGCTTTCTTCAATCAAGTCAAGGTTAGATCGGAGCCACACCAACTTGGTATCCTCATTGTATTCCTCGACTCTGAGAAAAGGGAGCCCGAATTCCACAGAGATGACTGCTTCGATTCCGAATACAAGACAGAAAGGAGTCTCATCAGTTGGGAGCCTCTGAGTGGTCCGATAAGTCCACAACACATAATGAAGCTCGTCTACCCAAGACCCCCAGCCCGATCTATTCTGATCTTTAAGCCTTGCAGGAGAGTTCTGTTAGTCATCTCCACCTCTTCATTCGCCTGCGGGTGGCCCACTGAGGTAATGTGGTGCTCTATTCCATATTCTCTGCAGAATTCGTGAAGCTGGACACCGCTACACTGCCTGTCGTTGTTTGTGATGACCACTCTGGGAAGACCATAACTGCAGATGATAGACTTCCACATGAAATCTTTTACTCTGGCCTCGGTTATGCAGACCAGTGGCTCGACTTCGACCCATTTTATAAAGTAGTCAATGACGACCAGAAGGAACTTGCGCTGGCCATACGCGAGAGAGAAAAATCCGAGAATATCCATCCCCCACTGAGTGAACGACCACGGGGCACTAATGGGAGTCAGAAATGCTACTGGTTGATGCTGAATATTGGAGATTCTCTGACACCGATCGTTCTTCCTGATGAAAGTGCCTGCATCTTGCTGCATAGTAGATCAATAATAACCCTCTCGACGGATTTTATAAGGGACCTACCCCCTAAGTGGCTTCCACAAATTTCTTCATAGACCTCCCGCAATGCGTAATCAGCCTCGGACGGGTGCAAGCATTTCAACAGAGGCAGGAAGAATGATCACCTGTACAACTTATCTTCGTATAAAACATAGCAAGCGGCTTGCTTCTTTATCTTTCGAGCCTCCTTGCGGTCAGTGGGTAGTTCGCCTGACCTAAGATACTGGAGCAAGGGATCAATCCAGTAGGGTTCCTCAACTTGCCAAATGATGAGAGGCTCCTCGAGGCTCGAGACTTTTAGTACCTCGAAATAAATCCCATTCTCCAAGTCAGCAGGCAACAAGGCTGCTAGCTTCGATAGTGCATCTGCCCTAGCATTATCAGCTCTGGGGACCTGCTGAATATCAAAACTCAAAAAAAGCCGAGGTTAAATCTTTTACATTTTGAAGATATTTCTTCATGTTCTCCTCTCGAGCCTCGTATTCGTCCCTGATTTGTCCAACCACTAGCTGGGAGTCACTGAAGACTCTAAGGTGTAAGGCCCTACTCTCGCCACGTTGAGGCCCATAATTAGAACCTCATACTCTGCTTCGTTGTTGGTTGTCGGAAACTCAAAACGCAGAGCGTACCCCGCAACATCTCCTTCAGGACTGGTCAA
Source organism: Elaeis guineensis (assembly GCF_000442705.2). NCBI lineage: Eukaryota > Viridiplantae > Streptophyta > Magnoliopsida > Arecales > Arecaceae > Elaeis > Elaeis guineensis. The sequence continues at coordinate 25,738,597 of NC_025996.2, forward strand.
AATGAGCCCAGCTCCTGTCCCTATTGCTTTTGACGAGCCATCGGCATGCAGCGTCCACAACTCCTCTAGGTCAGATCCTACATCTGCCTCTTCACTTCTTAAGCCTTCTCCGTTCCTCGAGCTCTGCTCATTTGGGATGGTGCATTCCAATATGAAGCCCATCAATACTTGAGCTTTAATGGCAAGCTTTGGACAGTACTGCACATCCAACTCAGCAAGTTCGAGAGTCCATTTTGCAATCCACCCTGAGATATCCGAACGATGGAGAACGATCTTGATCGGCTGATCCGTAAGCAGCACTACAGTGTGAGCCTGGAAGTAAGACTGTAGCTTCCTCGCTGTGACAGCTAGTGCAAAGATTAGCTCTCAAACTTGGAGTATCTGGTTTCTACATCATGAAGGACTTTGCTAGTGTAGTATATGGGCTTTTGAACTTGTCCTTCCTGGACAAAGATTGAGCTGATCACCACAGGAGAGACGGTGATGTATAACAGTAACTCCTCATCAGGCTGAAACTTCGAGAGCAACAGTGGAGAGCTAAGATACTGCCTCAACTTTTCAAACGCCTTCTGGCACTCGACAATCTACTGGAAGTCCTTTGGCTGTCTGAGGATATGAAAGAAAGAGAGGCACCTCTTGACTGACCTAGAAACAAAGCGGTTGAGCGAAGCGACCTTATCGGTAAGATGCTGCACTTCTTCGATGGTCCTTAATGGCATCATCTCAAGGATGGCCTTAATCTTCTCGGAATTCGCTTCAATACCTCTTCGTGAGATCATGAACCCAAAAAATTTGTCAGTGGTAACTCCGAAGACATACTTCGCCGGATTCAGCTTCATTTAAAATCAACAGAGGGTGTCAAAAGTCTCCCGAAGGTCAGCAACATGGTCTGGGGCAGTCCGACTCTTGACAAGCATGTCATCCACATATGCCTCCATATTATGATCAAGCTGATCTTTGAAAATTTTATCCACCAACTGCTGATAGGTGGCCTCTGCATTCTTTAGGCCAAAGGGCATCACCCTGTAACACTAAAGTCCACGGTCAGTAATAAAGATTGTTTTCTCCTCATCTTCAAGCGCCATCTGGATCTGATTGTAACCGGAGAAGGCATCCATGAAGCTAAGAAGCTCATGCCCAAAAGTAGCATCCACCAACTAATCTATCCGAGGCAATGAATAGCTATCCTTGGGACAGACTTTGTTTAAGTCGACAAAATCAATGTACAAGCGCCATTTCCCATTCACCTTTTTGACCAGCATAACGTTCGCCAGTCAATCGGGGTACATGACTTCCCTGATGAAGCCAATCTTGAGCAGCTTATCCACTTTCTCGACTATGGCCCTCTGGCACTCCGAGACAAAACTCCGCTTCTTTTGTTTTACTGGACGATAGGTCGGATCCACTCTCAGTGATGGGATATCACTGCTGGATGTATGCCAAGCATATCCACAGTCGATCAAGCAAAGAAGTCTGCATTCTCCTGCAAAAGAGAAATTAGTCAACTCTTGATTACCTTATCCAGATGTGAGCCGATCTTGACCGTCCAATTGAGATCCTCCTTCCTCAAAGAAATATCCAGGAGGTCCTCATTAGCTGGGCACATTCCTCGATCAAATCATCTTGAGCGTCCAACCCTATTAGAAGCTCAGGCTGGATCTCTGCTAGAATAGGTTGGCCCTCTGTCCTGAGTTTGGCAGCAAAATATTGTCGGGCTATGGCTTGATTGCCTTTGATTTGCCCCACTCCGTTCTTGATCAAAAATTTTACCATCAGGTAGTAACTCGATACAACGGCCTTTAAAGTCCACAAGCTCGGACGGCCAAGGATTGCATTGTTCGTCGAGTGAAGTTTGACTATCAAAAAGTTGACTTGGATTGTTGTTCGCTGAGGTGGAGTACCCATGGTGAGAGGAAGCTTGATCATCCCTTCCAAAACACTGAACTTCCAGAGAAACCTTGAATCGAGGTGTTGAATCTGCTTAGCCAGTCCGATGTAAACCCCATTTAGGTAAAGGCAGGGTAGTACAAGATATCAACTGAGCTTTCATTATCAATAAAAATATAGTGCACATTAAAATCAGCAATGTTTGCTGTTACAACCATCGGATTATTGTGCAGGGCAAGTACATCTTCCGCATCCCGTTCGGTGAAAACAATGACATCTTCAGATCTACCTCGAGCCTCGACCTCTTCACCTCTAAGAGCTCCACCAATCTAGACGATCCCCCAGTTATCATATGAATTTCTCCTCAGATGGACCGATCTTCCATTGCTGCCTGCTCCCCTGCCACTTGCCTCCCCTGTTGCACCGACGCTGGCTGTGGCTGGGGCAAAGAGAGCGGTTGTTGGGGTAAAAGTGGCTACTGAGCTCTCGAAGATCGGTGTCGAGGTGCTGCCCTCCAGACAAAATGATTCAGCCGCCCCTGCCTGACAAGCCTCTCGATTTCATCCCGGAGCTGCAGGCAGTCTTCAGTGTCGTGGCCGTAATCCTGATGGTAGTAGTATTCATTTGAATCGCAGCAGCGCTTCGACTTCATCAGCATTTTTGGAGGTTCCGACAGCTCGATTCATACCTCCATCAATACATCCCCCCTAAAAACAGTTAAAGGTGTGTAATTAGTGTAACGCCTGGGAGGTGAGGATTGTCGATCCCTCCTCAAGGGGCTTCGAGATCGACGATTTCGGAATCCCCCATTCTTCCGCCTCTGAAATGGGGATCTGGAGCACTGGCGGGTTCTCTCCTCTCACCTTAGAGGGCACGCCTTATTCTCTCTTGCCGCAACAGAACTGGCAGGGGTCTCCTCAGCAAAGGCCTCCCCCATGCAGGCATACTTCTCCACACAGACCAGCATATCCAAAAAATCTCGGAGACAAGTCTTCGTCAATAACCTTTTCAAGTCGTTCTTCAGTAGGCCGCCCATCATCGTGGTCGATTAGTCCAGATCACGGACCTCCAAGATCGCCGCATTGAAACGATTAACGAAAGTGCAATCAACTCGCCCTCCTTCTGTTTGATGGTGTGGAGGTAGTCAGACCGCTTCTACTGTCGCCGGCTACTGACAAAATGGCCGACGAATGCCCAACATAACTCTTCGAAAGAGTGGATGGATGCCGGCTTCAAACTCGAATACCACTATCGAGCAACCCCCTTGAGGGTAAAGAAAATGCTCAATAGAGGATAGCATCGAATGCTCCCTGAAGAAGCATGGCCGCCTTGAATGTCTCCACATGGTCGACAGGGTCGACATTCCCATCGTAGACCTCTAGTTGGGGCAGTTTGAAGTGTCGAGAGAGTGACTCTTGCACTATCCTTGGTGCAAAGGACGGCTCGCTATTAAACCCCTTATAAGGCTGCATCGAGGAGTGGTTATTATTCAGAGCATTCTCAATCTTCTTTTCCATCTTGTCGAGTGCCTAAAACTGCCTTTCGATATCGAGATCTCGAGTGGTACAGGCCTCGAAATGCTGCGAAGAATGGTGATCAAGGGTTGAATCGTGCCCCGATCGCGGACTAGGAGATCACCGTCTGGCCGACTGCTAGGCCCTAGGACGGCTCTGATGAGTCTCTCCTCTTCGAGCTCTACGAAGGCACACACGGCTCTGGCTGTAGCGGCGGCTGAGCCAAGTGTGGAGCCAGATTTGGTAGGAGCACCATGACAAGAAGCACCGATGGTACCGCCGAGATAATCACCGATTACATGACTGACGGGGGTGCAGGGGCAGCCTAAGTAGGCCGCTGCACTATTGGGGGGAGGCGCAAGAACAGTCTGAACCGCTTGAACAGCGGTCGTCAAGTTTTGAACCTGCTAGAAGAGCAGGTTGAATTGATCCATCATGACCAATGTTGATCATGTTGGTGGAGTCTCGATCGTCAGTTGCTGTGCCTGACTGTTGGCTTGGCTCTTTGTCCGACGAAAGGCGGTGGCATTGGAGAGCTGAGAGGATGCTCATTTTGGAGGCATAATGAAGATTACATCCTTCCTCTATCTGTTGCTGCTCGATTTGATCAAGATTGGAGAGAGAGCGAATGAGCCTCGCACAGGGATGCTAATGCTGGAGTGACCTACAAAACAAGTCCAAATTAGAGGTTTTCACTCCGACGAAGACCCTCCGATGCTCATGTCAAATTCAGAGAATTGGGTCTAACCAAATCGGATTTGGTTGAGGCCGATTGAGATTGAGTTTGAATCAATTTTGAATTGAATTTCAAACTCAACCTTTGCATCACTTTTCTCCCACGCGACTTCTCTTCCCATGCGAGTTTTCCATCGCCAAAATCTATTTTGTGCGAGTTCTTCCCAAGCCCTAACAACACCCCTTGTGGATAAGAATGAGTTGGTTGGTTGTTTGAATTCAAATGGTTTGAATTTGAACTCAAACCAACTCTATCCTTATTCCCTTAACCTACCTCTTTGTCGCCCTTAATAAAACTCCTTCATTTTGTGCGACAGAAGGGATCATTATGTGAAAAAGAGGGTGTGTACTCTAGGTGTGAAATCTATTCCACCAAGAGAAAAAGGAACCGAGAGGGCTTTGTGGGCGTGGGACTTAGTTTCTAGTGTGGGGTTTTGAGAAAGGGTTCTCTAGTCTTCCTATTCATTCTCCTCCTAGTCTTCTTCTACCTCCGAAAGAGTTCGAGAGATTAGAAGGGTCCCAATTAGCCATCAAGGAGTTGTCCTTTGCAAGGGAGCTAGCACTCCGATGAGGATGTGAAACTTCGATCAGAACAGTACTTCGTATGGATACTCGTAGAGATCGGACGCATACATGGCTCATCGAGGAACCTCTACCATGATCATCAAATCACGAAGATCGTCTACCTGCGCAAGGTGATGAGTATTGTTCTGATTTATTTTTATTACATGCTGAATATTAACTAACAATCTTGTTTTTGATCTATGTTTCAGGTGCCGGGTCGGAAAAATTTTTGAATTCCGCTATACAAAGTTTTGATCGACCCCATATAAGAGTGGAATCACAACTCTTCTTTCTAAGAAAGTGATGAATCCAAAGATGTGGTTTCTTTTATTTGTTACAGAAACCAGACATCATAAAAAAGCCAAAACCAGGAATCTCTTCCTGTTCCAGCCCTCGTTTCACAAACCAAACAGAATGTTAGTGGTTTTAAGTTTCTTTTTCTTTTAGCTTTATAACTATTTTTCCATCATTTATGTTCTCAAGTCAATGACTCATGTTCCCAACTCTGTATAAGTTCCAAGAGCATTCCTGATGCTATTAATCAATAAGCCTACAATGCAAATTCCTACTGCTTGATATAGGAATGGCAACTCGAGTTAGAAGAGCTGAGATATGGGAATTCAGGATACAGGACTTTCTTGTGCTAATATGGACAAGGAAGTGTTAGAAACAAAAGTACTAGGATTTTCTAAAAATACGAATTTTGCTGAGCATGCCCTGCATAGAAAGTAATCATTATAACCAAGTTGCACAAGCCCCAACCTAGATACCTACCTCAATTGTCCATAAGACGCTTTGTTCAGCCCTTGTCAGTTGCACATTATAACCAAGTGTTGCACAAGCCCCAACCTAGATACCTACCTCAATTGTCAGTATGATGCCTATGTTTATTAAGATTGATCACGACACATTATCATATACTGACAACTTCTAGCAATAAAATGATCATTGCCATCAGGATAATATCCTTGGTATATTCATGATGCCTAAAAAATCAAGCAAATGTAGAATAAATTGTGCATGGCCCTACTTTGCATTGGAAATCAAGATGAATGCAGGTATACGTATAAGTTATGTGTTCTTTGAACCTCACATATACATCATTCTTTAATGACATCATTTTATATCTTACCATCTTATTATTTTTGAGCTGAGCTAGTTCCGGGTTTATTCGAATTGTGTAGCTCACATGCTTGGTCCACATTATACCGTACGGGTCAGTACCAGTGCATACCAACCATACCATAGCATATTGGTACCAAACAAATACAAGGTTTGGGGGACGTACCAAATATCGGTACGCTGAACTGAACCCCGAGCTAAGCATACTGACATTGTATTAGGATGGCACCCTTATAGGGTTTGGTATCGACACGGCACACCTTATTGTCGTCTATCAATTATCAGCACCATACATCTTTAAAATGGCCTACGCTACTGAGATCATCTAGGAAGGTCAAAAAAATTCTTTGACTGTTCAATGTGCCTACTTGTTGCTACAAAGCAATCAACCATGGACAAGAAGCTCAGAAAATAGTTTTAAGTTGCATTATGCAAACTCTTTAACTTGATGTGATAAGAAATTTACTTCTTGGCATCATCATAAAGTGACAATATTTTTTAAATCAATCTTTAACAAAGAGTGTTATTCCCACCAATTTGTCTAGACTAAGTACATGGCCAATATGTTGCCTAGGGTGAGCATGCTAAGAAAGAAAATTTGTGCATATGCTCTACATGTTTTGTAGCTTTTGTAATTTCAAGATAGTAGGTATGTTAATTATCGATTGATAGATGAATATCAACATAATATGTCATTGACCATAGATTGATGCTAAATATATTGCACAATTGATGTAATGGCAAAGATAGGAATATCTTACCAAAATGTTTCAAAGAAAAATCTAGCAGGCATGATGTATATGATGTCATAAACACATTGAACATTGCTATTCTCTATCTTTGCATATGCCCTCTCTAACCAAGATGTTAATCATTATAAGTAAAACAAAAGAATGAGACATAAAAATGAGAACGGGATAGCTGCCATTTTTAACCTGCAGTCTATGAGACTCGCTTACAAATTATATAAGGATCTGACTAAAGAAAATTTAGCCTACATATTTACTGAGATAAGAGTGCTAAATACAAGTTTCTCACCTTGCAAACCCAAAATCCCCAATCTTCAACACAGGGGTTTCATCAGTACTTGACAGTAGAAGGTTCTGCAAAATTTAGTATAAATGGTTAGCGCATAAAAAATAACTAACAAAGCTAACTCGTGTAGCATGCTATATGATGTAAATACAATCAGTACAGTAATTAATGTGAAGATATAACATTTGGAATCCAAACATGAGCAACTCACTCTTCACAGAAGTAAAACATGGCTGTCTTCGTTAACAGGGCATGATACATAGTAATTTTTAAGCAAAATGCAAAAATATGTTAACTTGAACAAGTAAACAATCAGTAATTCCAATTTAGAGCTTGGATGAAAAGGGGTTGGTGATGACAGGCAGGTAGGTAGCCTATTTGGCCATAAAGCTGCAAACCTTATCCAACCATATGGAGTTGCATTTGTGAATTCAAGTGCGACCATTCAAAGTTCCAAAATTTTAAGAAGTCTGCATTGGGGATGAATTCAGGGCAACAGAAGCTTGAGCCAGCAAGGGAGCTCATAAAATTTTTTATACCTGACTAAATTTGACTCATGTCAGATACTAATCAAAGCTATGACCTGCTTTGGGTCTTTAGTTGAGCCAGCAAGTATCCAAGTAGTGACTGGGGATAGACCAAGGTTTTCAGTATCAACTCATACCAGCTGGTATGGGGCATAATAGACGGACCCATGTGGTATAAGGATACCAACACATGATACAGCTACTAGCCGACTCCAACAGCATAACACATGTCAATATAGGGATATGCCATGCTGACTACTGACATAACTGGTACCATAAGCTACCGTACAGGGTACGGTATGCAGACTGTAAAGATTGGTTGATACTACCAGCACCTGCAAATATCAATTGTAGACTAGGAGCTCAAAATGTATGACAAAGTCTAGTCTTATCCAGCAGATATACAGCTGATGCTAAAGATTTTAAAAGACACAGATGGGAGTTGTTAACACATTATTTATTCACCATCTTCCATGGCATCCTATTCTAAGTCCAGTTGTGAAGGGCATTTGAAGTCACCATGTCAGCATTGTTGAAGGAAACAATCAACATTAACCTTGATATCACATTTAGCTTTCTAGGCAGAATTGTTATGTTATATTTTTCCTTTTCTTTATTTTTCCTCGACTTTGTGATTCATTGTATCATATGCTGGTTAGCTCATAAAGTAACATAGATGGGTTAGGTCACAGAGATTGATACACATGCAGATATTAGTAGTGAAGCACCAATCCACTGGAAGGTTAACTCATGTTTGAGTAACCATGTATCTACTGATACGAGAGAACCAACCATCGCCACTCCCAGTTAACAGGAATGCAAACCTTTCACATCTTTTTTATTGATGTAAATCCAAATCTTTCATGTCAGTTGCACAAGCTGTGGTCTTGTGGCCAAGGAACAACACTATAAAATATCACCATACCACCGGGTTGCACATAGGGACTTATATTTATCTTAAGAGGCACAAATTATAAGCCAAAGAGTAACATAATATAACAGACTTTTAGGAGGTGATAAAAGAACTGATTTGACAAGTGTAAATATCCGCAGAGCTGGCCAGTCATTTGGTTGTTCTCTTTAGAGTTTTAAGGTTCTTGAAAAATAAAAAATACACCAGCTGATAACCAAAGAGAAATGCCTTTTTGTCCAAACCATAGCATTTCAAACTAAATAACAGTTACAACAAAAATCTCGATCCAGGAAACTACATGATGCACCTATCTAATTAGATTTAATTTTTTGTTACTTTTTTCCTCCATAAATGTACAAGAAGGTTGAGCTCTCCATCAACGAAATCAATCCATTAGAAAATGGAGAAGAAAAAAACCAGGTTCTGTCGTTGCTCAATTTCACCCAGTTTCATGACATGATCCACCTAGTGTTATGACGATAACCGCACCACATCCAGTGGTTTCGAACGCATCATCTACCAAAGGTTACATGCTGAAAGTTATGCATTCAGACCCTCTAATCATTGGAAGCAAATGCAAATAGTGCATATGCACAGAATCATGGGCAACCTAGAAATTGGTGAGCATCTAGTTGTCCTTTAGTGCCGCTATATTACAAAAAATTGACATCAATGACGTAACTCCTCTGCTGCAAGACCAATTAGTTCAAGATTCTAATAGAAACTTCGTTCAATTTTTCAAGGCATAATTCTCCCAGACTACTTTCTGCTTTGTAACCGAAGACATTCAACAGTAGCATTCTGAGATCGATACTAAACAAGCAGAAGAAAAAACCACCTGTGGCTTAAGGTCCCTGTGGATGAGATTGTTCTTCCAAAGAACTTGCAACCCCGAAGCTGCACAAACATAGTCCAAACTCGAAAGCTTTCACAGCAACACGACAAAAACCCATCCAAAACCAAACCATGAACTCATTTTGAACCCCAGAAAACCACACATACCCAGCTGCCTCATAAAGTGCCTCGCCACCGCCTCCGAGACCCTCCCCCGCCGCTGTATATACGCTGCAAGATCACCCCCCGTGCAGTACTCCAACACGAGAAATATCTTATCCTCCGTCTGTTCAAAATTAGCTAATAAGCGAAGTGATATAGATGATTAACTACAAGAAGGTAGCGTACCTGGATGGCTTGGTGGAGGCAAACGATGTTGGGGTGGGAGACCTGGCGGAGGATGGAAATCTCTTTGAGGAGGCCGTCGCGGATCTTGGGGTTGAGCTGGCTTTTGTCGATCTCCTTCACGGCCACCTCCAGGCCGTGCTGCCGGTGGCGAGCCTGCCACACCACCGCGAACGACCCGGACCCGATCTTCGGCCCCAGAATGTAGTCCCCGACCACCCGTCCCTGCCCCGTCGCGGAAGTAGTTCCCTCCATCTTATGATGTGCTTTGGATTTGGTGGGCAGAGAGATTATATAACTTCAGAACATCAGATAGACTGGTAGTACCTGTGTTCCAGTTTTGGCTCCATCAAGGGAGGAAGACGGTGTGGGAACTGGGACCCTTTAGCGGGCCAGTGGAGAAGCGAAAAGAAGACGCGGGTGGGGTACAGTGTTGTGGGTCCCAGCTTTCTCGCGTACAGCTCCGTGTTAAAGGCCTCTCCAAGGATTTCTTGGAACGCTACTGATGCGGGACAGCTGTTTGCCTGACGGTTCGCAGGATTTGATAGATGTCGCAGATTGAAGCGTCTTTGAAGAAGGTCGAAAAGTGCGGATGGATTTCCCATGCGGGGAAAATGGGCCTCGCATTGATGGGTTCGGGTTGTATCTTCCGCGCGGAAAAATGATTGTTCTTCTTTCACGACCCAGACCGTTGGATCGCCATATGCACAGCTCTGAAAGCATGCCATTTTTTTTTTTTCTTCCCTTTGCTGCACAGCTCTTGATGCGAATGCGCGATCCAAAGGATGATGTCACGAAAGAAGGTGAATCATTCTTTTGCCCAAAAGATACAACCCAACCCCGCATTGATTCTCTGGCCATTACGGATGGGAACTTTTGGAGTCTTTTGGTGGCTGATCAGACCGGTGGTTTGATTGGTCCCGTATTGCTGCACATGGTGAACTTACGTGCGAGAAACAATTGAGCGCCGATCGGGCTCAACTTTGGTGGAAAAGGACGAGGGATTTTGGAGGATTGCTTTGATACTTATCCTTTATTAAGTCTACTAGTCTACACATGATTCAATAAAGTAAGTCAACATGTGCTTGAGGTGCACGCAAGCATGCAAACAGGTTATTAACTTTTAACTAATCTAACGACGTTGGTCACCACTCACCACCTTGTGGTTGGCGTTTGATGTGCTCGTAGACTTGTCAACGTTAGACGGCCAGTCAAGTAGGAAACAGTAATCATTGTTATATATTACTGATGTGGATATTAAAACAAGAAAGATCTCTTACCCAAAAAAGAAAAAAAAAAAGAAGAAGAAGAAAGATCCTGGATTAGGTTGGCTCCCCATGCATCATAGCTTTAGGCGGACACACACACACGCAAGTATCTATGATGCACATATTCATACGGTTTGGCTTAGCATAACCAGGTAGGAACATTGTACTTAGCGATTGGGGGCAGTCACACTAATTGGATATAGAGATGCCTAGGAAAGATAGGTCACAAAATGTTACCTCGCGTTATCTGGGTCCATTCCATTTTAAAACCTGGAAAAGCTGCATGTATTTATAAGTCAAGTTCACACACACTCTTGCCTGCCCTCACGGGTAATAAACTTCAAATCAAGAGAGTTTATAGGAACCTGTTTGAGCTTTCTGTTCAATTTTTTCTTACAATTTCTGTCACATACATGGCCGGCTAGTTTTAGGTCTAACTTTCCTCCATGGTGTATCTTTATCTAGGTAAAATTCATGATTCTGTTTCTTATATATTTATGTAGAAAATTTGGATCAATTTAGAAAAGAACTCGCAAAGAAATTTTTAATGGTTCGGTGCACTTGAATTTATAGCTAGAAATAAAATTTATTGCTTGCAATCTCAGACCACACTTGAATATTCTGATGCATTTTTTGCCCCTGTAACTGGAAGTGATATTGTGAAATCCTTGAGTTATATGAGAACATGGTTCATATTTTGACTCATCCTTCAAGCGGTATGTTGCTATCAAAGCTCGATCATATTTATGTGAAGTACATTAATTTAGCTTATCATAAATTGGGGGAAAAACAAGAATGCTGTGGAACTTGACATATCTTCACAAAATAAGGAGAACGCCAATGTTTTGAGAAATATTGTTGATTTGCATTATTCTTTATGTGCAAGGTTTAGCGAACATGCTTATTTTAGAATGAACATGTATTTTATATTTTTATGAGACGTTGAGTTAGATTCTCAACAAGTGCCATGAACTGACAACACGAGCAATATAGATAATCAAGTCTGTCTAACAATTGAAAGTGTGGTGGCTGTTTTACCCAAAAAGAGCATGACTGGAAATGGAGATGAGCGCGAGACATATCTTGTCATAAATCATAATGTTGTAAAAGTAAAGGACGAAACGAAAAGGTGCACGCACGCACGCACGCGCACACACGCGCACACAAAAAAGGACAAAACGAAAAAGGGGCATCCAGCAAGCGCGCGCAAAGGGTCGTATAGCAATTTTCTGTGTTGATTAGATTAATTAAATTGTGAGGTTGTGTTTCATCTAAAGAAGCAAAAATAGTGCATGATTACATTGTGGTTGTGTAGCAGTGCTTGCGTAACTTGGGAATTCTGTGAATACATTGGGATAATGACATTTAAATGCATCTCCTCCAAAGGCAATGTAAAAGGTCGTCGTTAGCAAAAAAGCAATTGACAAGCCTCTAGGCAATATCAAGAGAAAGTGCTAAATTATTGCTATCAAGGAACAAACTTGTTGCATCTAGAGAACCAACTCTACATGCCTCTACTGTCCTCTCTCGTATTAACAAACACATCTCCCACCAAGTCAACTATTGATCTTGCCTTAAGAAGAAACAACAACCATCCAAAATAAGGGTTTATCAAAATTTGTAATCATAAAAGAAAGAAAATTCTCTAATCAATTTTTCTATGCCTTCTTTTGCCGCACCTTATGTGCTGGACCAGACTCATGAGTTACGAACCTTTTCTTTTAGATAAAGAAAGCTGAAACCACCTCAACCCTACCTAGCTGGGGGCCAAAATACTTGGGAGGTGGCACTTTTCAAGTTTTGAAACCCATCTCTCGCTTATAAGGCAAGAGGATACATCACGGAACTACAGGCTCAAGGGCACAAATTACAAACTTACATTCTACTGCACATAACACGATTTGAAATAATGACCACTATGTGCTTTCTTAGGTCTCATAATATCCATGCCTTTCTGCTAAATTAAACTCAATGTAAATTCAAATTTTGAAAATTACTTTGGAAAGTTCACAAAAATAGATAAACTTAGGATGCGTAGGTTGAATCATGCGTTTCTCACTTTTGAAGGATTTTTCGGATCATATGTACAATCACAGTGGAAAGCACAAATAAATCCATCATTCAAATATTTCGATGCAAGAATAATATGAAAATCAATAGAGAATTTCTTTTTAGAAATTCTTCCCTCTTCTTATTCTCGGAGAAGAAATCAAATAATATGAGAGAGAGACAGAGAAACTATCCGATAGTTTTTTTCTCCTCTAACTAATTCCTCTTATATTTGAATTTAAATCTTGGTCAGATTAATCCATCATAGACGGCTCTACCAGATCAAAAATCCAGCACTTACAATAATAAAAGTTTACAATATATCCATCATCTGGTTTCTATTCTATTACAATAGTCATTATACACCAAGAAAAGTAGGGTTTTATACTGTTTATCTAATGACATAGTACTTATATATTCAAAATCTCAATTAACTGAAAAATATGTTGGTTATGTTAGGTAGTTCCTCGAAATCCCTAGCCTCTTTTTCTTCGTTTATATAAACTGTATATTTGTCGATGGACATCCAAAATAACTATGTTGAAGGCATGATGGTGCCGGTACAAAAGAAAGGTACCGAGCGGCAATTATTGTGATTACAAGTAAAAGAGAGGAAGGTTATTTCAGTTTGAATAGTACGCCTCTCCCCTCTTGACCTACGCATACGTCCAGTGTGGTACGACTCACTTCTGCATCTCCACCCACAACCTTTCTCTCTCCTGACTCCGTTCACGGCCGAAAGAAGGAGGTTCGGATTGTCTCTTCCGCGCGTGAAAGAACTTTTGATGTTACATCACGATGTAAATCATTGGCTCATATCCCATATAGATCTCAAGACTGATTTGGTTGCAATATATTAATGAATAATTTAATAATTTTTAAAAATTATTTATTTAAAAAAATTATAAAAAATAATTTTTATTATATTTAATTGATAAAAAAAATATTTTAAAAAATAATACTGGAAAAAGATTGCTACGTTTCGTTTGAGATAAATCTACATAAAAATATAACTAAATTTATAAAAATATTTTTAAATATAAAATAATTTTTTAATATAAAAAAGCACTGTCATGTCCAATTAATTTTTATATAATGACTATAATCACATAGTCCTTTATATAATACTATGCTCATCTTAATTTTTTTAAAAAAACTGTTTATTACATGCATTTGGAAAGATATTGGAACAAATTTAATAATTATATATGCAGTTTTAATTAGGGATATTTTTGTCAAGTATGAATTACCATCACTCAAAAATTTATCAAATATCAACTCTCCCATGGTATTCGTTTGACTTTCTCTCATTAAAAAATAAATATGGGACACCAATTTTTTTACCATCTCTCTGTTCCACTTTTTATATCAAATATGATAACTTGACATGAGATTCACTTTTTCGTGCTAAATTATCCTCAACCAAATGCACCCATAAAGTCTTCTAAATTTTTCATCCATCGACTTGCATAGCTTTTGAAGTAACCATCATGTGACACAGCAGTCGAAGTCATAAAAAAAAAAATCATTCTTTCATGTAAAATATACAACCCAAACGCGATAAAAAATTATATTCTACATATTTTAACAACCTCAACATAAAGAAAAAAAGAAAGCTAAGCGCTTAGCTTCTTCCTTCCATTGTAGGAGAAGAGGATCAATGACGAAGGTATGTTTTCATGGCTATAAGTAGTGAAGATAATAGCATTAGCATTGATCGAACTCCCAGGAGTGATGGCTATCTGAATCATAGCTTGTGAGCCTCCTAGCTACAGTACTTATCCTCGTCCACAACCAACATCTTCCTCAAGCCAACCATCAATGCTTGCATTGTGAGCCCTTAGTCCATCGGCTCCTCCAATGTCGACCCTTCCCTTCTTTGCTGCTCCTGTTCCCCTCCCCCCCTCTCTGCCTCCAACTCTCTAATCCTCAATCCATGGTGTGGAACCCCCCTCCGGCTACCACCGCCTCCTCCATCACTATTCCTCCATAAGTTCTTTCTCATCCCCATCACCGTTGTTGTCTCCATTGATAGTCTCCTGATGACAACATCAGCAAGATCCTTGGTCTTTTACCAAATGCCAGTGAAGTTGGAGATGGAGGAGGACATGCTAGTCATGGGCGAAGTCTTGGAGAGCAACTCGGACTCGAGCTGCTCGAGGTCATCAATTTTCAAGTTTGGATCGAGTGATTAATTGTCATCCTTATTTTCGGCTCATAATGATAACATAATTATATTTGCTTGTACTATCTGCGACAATGCCATCCCATCACAATCCTTCAATCAATCGGGACTTAGTTGATTTTTTTATTATTTTATTTATGGATATGTAGCATGCATGAACTTATTGGTTCGGTATATCGTTAAGCTAGCATCGTTCCGAACACCCACTATGGCTACCTCATTCACCAATTTACCATTTTTGAGAAATTACTAGGTAAATCTGATCTACCAACTCAGTTATAGACCAAGTCTACTATATCCTATTATGCATCCATAAATAATAATTTAAAAAAAAAAAAAAAAACCTTACTTACATATCCCATGTCTTTTTTCTCAACATCTCTTATCACCACTCTTCCCATTCCATTCTCCTTTTGCCTCACTTGAAGCTAAGTGCCAATACCACCTCTTATGGGCTACTCCGACTCTCTCTATATACTCTTCTTCTCCTTAGTGAGCTCGACCATATGATCCTAATGATCGACATGGCCCGTCTCTTTGCCACCTATAGCATTTGCTCAACCATCATCACCGCACTGCACTCCTCCTCTACCTCTTCATCTCCACTCCTACCTCTCCTCCTCTCTTTTCTCCCTTAGCTTTAAACTCTACTCCATCCTCCCCTACCACCCCAACCATTCCACCTCCAATCTCTTTTCCATAATCTTTTCCTCTGATTTTGTCCCCTTCTTCAACAATGTCAATAACGACATCTTCGATGGCACTATTGATGACTACATTGATGAGATTGATATCTTGATAAAGATGAAGATTGGTTGTGACCGACCCCCACTAGCAATACTCCACCCCACCCTGCGTAGCCGTGCAAAGGGAGCAAAGAAATGGGGAGAGTGGCAATTGGATTTGGAGGTAGGTTGGATTTTTGAGAGGAGAGATATGGATATAGAAGGAAAGTTTATTTTTTAAAAAATATTTTATTTTTATGAATACATGATAAGATATTATACGTCCGATTTATAGCTGAGCTAGTATATCGAGTTTATATCATAACTTCTCGACATTCTCAATGTCTTCAACGTGAGATAGCAATATAGCTAATGTCTTCGCCCTTGCCAACAAAATAAGTTATTAGTTAGATCAGGTCTACCAGCTTAATAATAAACCAATCCTATTAGGAAGCACCACATAATATAAATATCCATAAGGGATCCACGTCAGCCAACCTATTAAGTAAAAAAGAGAGAGAAACAAAATTCAAATGCACTCTACTCTCTCTTTTTCCTCTTCCTCAGTGGCACCGCTGCCATCTCCTTTACTTCCTTATCCTCGAGCGACAGTTGCTTGTAGACGGCATCAGTGAATGGGGTGACAATCACCATCCCTAGGCCTGATGGAACCCGCCTTTGTCTGGCAGTGAGTAGATGGTCCATTCAGTGGCACTTGACGGCGAGGGTGCTAGGTGGAAGGCCTTGGATAGGGAGAGGATCTTGAAGCAGTTGTGGAGGGTGACGACAATCTCAAATAGTGCTACTAGCTGGCGAAGAGTTGCATTAGTTGCCACATCACTACCAATGAGAATGGACATACTGTGCTGCAACCAACGAGCAAATATGACAATGTCATCTATGATGTTGGTCTCGCTAGCAATCTTGAGGACATGGAAGCGGAGGGTGGCAAGCTCTCTCTGGTGATAATGATAGAAGGCATTAGCTTGTTTTTCAATCTGAGGAAGCGATCACAGTGGCCAAGGGAATCGATGCTAGTGGAGACATTGAGGACACTAGCAGAAGAGCTAGCTTACGATTTTGATAGATCTACTCATGATTGATCGGAGAGGGGGGCTCGAGAGGATGTCGATAGCACATGAAGCCGAAGAATGATAGTGCAATGGAATTGAGGAGTGGGCCCTTTTCATTTTAGGTTTTTGTTAGTGATGAAGGTAGGGGCAAGCGGGTCCTTTGCCCCCTTTTTCTCCCTTTTTAATCTGATATGTGGATAGGACCAATCTATCATTAAGCTGGTAGACTCGGTCTAACTAATAAGTTCTCCACCCTCAACAGTATTATCATTATTCAACAATATCACTATTGATGCCTTCATCATCATTAAGTTCTAAGTCTTCACCTCTGCTCTCCTGGCAATGCTAGTCTTGTGGGCTCATAGTCATTAATGTGAGCTCTTGGATTGTCATTATCGGCATTGGCTCTATATGATCAAAACTTCTCGATTGACATTAAGCTCGATGATGTGTGGATCCCTCATCCTCATCTGTATCTATCCTTAATTTATAGCACCACCTCTCTCTCTCTTGATAGGACAGATTACTTACACAACATGAGTATGAATACAACCAATAAGATCAGAAAAAAGAATATCTCAGACTGAGGCAGAATAGCAGCATCCATCCAGAGGATACCTCCTGAACAAGCGTTAATAAAATTGATGATCTAATTTGCAGTACTATTTCCCTCTCACTAGATATGTCTGATGCCCATGAAGACACGTCCCCCCAAAAGTCTCCAAATATCAATAATGGGTGGGTGCACACAAATAGATCTTGCCCGCCCACCTTTGCAACCAGCCCATTATCATGGTAGAGTCCCCCTCTACAATCAAGTGGTCAACCTTAAAAACTAGCCGCTCATGTGTAATACCCTCCTAGGCCATCCGTAGCTCCGCATAAGGAACAATGAACTCAAAGAGGTAGGTTCCATTGACAACAATGAGTTCAGAGTTAGGACCCCATATTACAAAATGGCTTCACCTCTGCTATCGGCCACACTATCTTTGAAGTTGATCTTAAGAAGATTCGAGAATAGGGATTTCCAAATATACTCGATGAGATGCTGCACAAGTATAGAGAGACTCCTAGATGAACCTCTCAATCTATAGCACCATCATTTTCAGCGGTCAACAATATTTCTTCCTCCTTCTATCATGAAGGCTCTTTCAACTTTAAGGCCATCCACAACAAGATTGTGCCTTTGAATGTTGTGCCAACTCCTGTAGGACCAATGATAATGTTATTGCAATGCCATTGATGTTGAGATGAACCCAGCCAATCACGATTTTAGATTATATCTTTTACGTAAAAGAATGATCGATATTTTTTTGCAACATCGTCACTTATATCTTGCTCCACGTAGATCTCAAAGCTCTCCAATATTTCCATTCATCCACCTGTGAATATATTGAAGCCACCGTTGCTTGATCCAATGGTGATTTGTGCGGAGGAAGGTGAATTCTTCCTTCGTGTGAAATATGCAATCCTGTCCCATCAATCGCCACATCCACTGAGATGCCGGCACGGAGCATGCCGGGTGGGAAGGACGCAAGATAGGGAGAAAATTAAAACTATGATAAGAAATGCTATCTGTTCTGATAGGAAATCCGCACCATTAAGTTCTAAAATCAACAGTCATGATTCATTCTCACATTTTTATTAAAAATATCAAAATTCAAAATATTTTATCAGTCCGAAATTCCGAATCTTCTCCAATCCTCACATGAATCAAAGCGACCTGTTATTCAATCACAAGCTACAGTGAATGTCATGATAGCGATGATTGAATAAGCCCTCCATGGTATATGAAGCAGCGGTCGTGTGCGACTTGTTCAATGATGGTCCCACCATGACTGACCACGGTTGGACAACCGAGCCCTCCGTTTCGTTTCATAAACGAAGCAGGACTCATTTTCAATCAGCAAAAAAGAGCTCTGCACGAACAACACCGCTTTATATCTTTTTTTTTTTGCATCCTTTATTCTCAACAATACGGGCACTGCGAGAACAGATTATTTTATTCTCAACTAAATTCTCCGGGTGCTGAGAGTTTTTTTTTTTTTTTTCTCTTTTCTGGGATTATAAAGTTATAACACAAACTAATAGCTTCAAAGCAGGTCCGTTAATTGGAGAATACGGCGTTACTAGTAACTTAGACCAAGGCACGAGCAACCCAATGGAGGTGATACCTCGATTATAAAAGGAAAAATCCACGTGTCAACATCATGAAATCAGATCACCTGTACATACTCTTTGTCCCGCTCCACCGACTTACCGTATTCCACCATTCAAACTTAAAAAACTATCCCCCCGACATGCCCCCGCCTCGCTCGCGCTCTCCCAGGCCTCGTTCCTCCGCCCCCGTCCCCGAAACCCGTTCCCGTCACCACCTCCCAACGACCCCCTCCCCGTACGGATCCCGGTCTCCCCTCTCTACTAAAAGTTCCTCCCTCCCCTCTCTCCATGGCATTGCTTCCCCACTCTCGCCATGCCTTGTTCCTTCCTCCTTCTCCTCCTCCTCCCCTTCCTCCCTTTCGCCTTTCCCCAAGCCCTTTTCCCTAACAAATGCGGCGAGCGGTGCGGTCACCTCCCCATCCCCTTCCCCTTTCACCTTAACTCCTCCTGCGGCCCCCCATCGACTCCTTCCGCCTCTTCTGCTCCACTGACTCCACCCCATCCGCCCTCTTCCTCACTCTCGGCTCCACCGACCTCCGCGTCATCGACTTCCTCCCCTCCGGGTCCCTCCTACTCGACTACTCCCCCAACTCCACCTCCTCATGTGACCCCTGGTACTCCAACGTCAACCGCTCCTCCTCCGTCTTCGACCGCAGCCCCTTCTTCGCCGTCACCGCCGACAATGTCCTCCGCCTCTACGCCTGCGAGGACTCCTCCGTCTGCAAGACCGGTTGCGACGGGATCGGCGTCGCCGGGGGCTGCGACGGCAAGCGGAGCTACTTCGGCTGCTGCTACCCGCTTTCCGATGGCAGTGTGTGGAAGCCGGGGGATGGGTTCTCGGTGTTCGCCGAGTTCGGTTGCCGGGGGTTCTCGAGTTGGGTAGTGCGGTCCGTGTCCGGGGAGGATGCTGTGGCCCAGAGGGGGATTGAGCTCGAGTGGGCCGTGCCGAGGGGGTATAACGGCGGGGAGGTGTGTGCGGTGGGGGCGGTTGCGGTGAATTCGACGGCGGTGCGGGATGGGTTGAGGTGTGCTTGCGGCGCCGGGTTCGTCGGGGATGGGTTTGCTGAAGGAGTTGGATGCTTTAAATGTAAGAATATCCAGATCCAAGTCTTCTTCTTCTTCTTCTGATAAAATTCAATCCCTTTTTATTTCGGAATTTCACGTTTGCTTTTATATTTACTCTATTTCTTCACTCGTCCTTACGTTACTTTCCGAGGTCTAAGTGATGTGCGTGGTACAAAGTTCATGGTGCAGAACTTTTTTTATTCATCTTTAGTTTCTGCTCACACAAAATAGATATGATCTTTTCCAGACTGGGGAATGTCGATGAAGCCTTTTTTAGGTCTGTCCATAGTACAAATTAGAGTCCAGTTACTCTGTTTCATCCAGAACAGATCGTAAAATGTTCCTTGATTTGAATGAAATCTTTTTGCTTCTTTGGTAGGAGGAAATCCATGTGTTTGATTTTGCGATTGAGTGCATCATATGCCTTTGTTAATTTTCTCTAAATGTGATGACTTCAGTTTTACTGATTTTAAATTGATTGTGTATTATCTGACACATTTTCAACCCTGACACCTTCTTGTTATTATTTATTTGTCATTTTATTTTCAGAGACGTTTGATGACTC
Source organism: Elaeis guineensis (assembly GCF_000442705.2). Taxonomy (NCBI): domain Eukaryota; kingdom Viridiplantae; phylum Streptophyta; class Magnoliopsida; order Arecales; family Arecaceae; genus Elaeis; species Elaeis guineensis. Next base: position 25,759,163 of record NC_025996.2, read on the forward strand.
TTGTTTTCTTCAGAGAAAAACAGATTTCCAAGAAATAGTGTATTTTAGTAGCACATATGATTGTTAGATTATGTGATATTGTCATGGTTAGAGGGTGAAATGGAATTGTGGCAACAGACTTAGCAGGGTAAGGGTATATGGATCAGTAGAACTAGAGCAAAACATATGGTGTTAATTTGGAGATTGAGGAACATGGAGGAGGCCTACTCAAAAACTAATCAGAATTGATAGCTGGGAGATGCATGTGAAGTAGGTTATAACTTGCCTCCTCAAACTAGTGAGAATTGACGGATGAGAGATGCATGGGAAGTAGATTATAGCTTAGAATCTAGGTGCCTATAGTGGCATACTGATCCAGTCATTTCTGTATCGAGATTTCAGTTGTATGATTTTTCCATGCATTAGAGATAAATGCTTTTATGATGACCAAAATGATGCTGTTTTACACTCATCAAGGTCATGCTGTAAGAATCGAGACCATGATGTAGATTTTGTCACCTTCTATCCAACACCAAAGATTGGAAAAGTAATGAAAATATGTGTAATTGAATTAACACTGTACACAAGTGGAAGATATGCGTTACAATTATCAAAGCTCCTTTCTTATTTGTGGGAAAAATATGTAGGAATTTGCATGCTCTGTTACATTGTATGGATTTTTATATTAGTGCAATGAAATACAAATATGAGGTGGATGCGGGTAAAATATTAATGATGGGTTGAGAAATAAGTAGGAGAAAGTTTGATTATGTGCATTTGCTATTAATCAAGGTATGAAACCTCATCCTCAGTCTCACAGAAAATGTCTTGGAAGTTTCCCATTTGATTTCATTTCTACCTAACTTAAATGCATTACATAAGAGAAAAATAAGAAAATAAATCTAACTAGGAAAAATACAACATATTTTATGGATATGTTGCCTAATGCACATTTTGACATGACAATCTAGAATACTAGAAATTGTAAATATTGTTCCACAAAGAAAAATAAGGTAGAGATGTGGAAAGACACCCTAATGTGCTATTAGTTTGACATTCTTATAGAGTATAATACGCAGTTTGTTTGTAGACTAAGACATGGAAAGTTTTTACTATGTTGTTTACACCACATCCCAACCTATAGTGGAAGTCCAAAGGCCGTTTAGATAGCAGTCATATGGCGGTGCTAGAAACAAAGAAATAATGAGAGGCTCTAACATTAGCAATAAAAAAGCGTTTAGGCTTTAATAAGATGAGCGTGGAGGCTATTAACTAGAGTAAAGTGTCGACTAGGATTGTTTATATCATGATCCCACCAGGGACATAAATATTGACTAAGATGGTGCCATGTGGTTACTTTTGAGGAAAGCTGAAAGGTAATTAAAAATTTGTGTAGCCACATGAGACTAGCCAAGTAGCATTTAAGAGGAGCTGATCAAAGCAGGCCGACTGACTATTTGAGATGCAGGTTGTGTCCCAAAGAATGCATTGATATAGGCAATTGTGAGTACAACCTACCTAAAAGGCTGGATATTGATTTAAAAGGCTGATCAAGTTCTATACTCAGATATCGGTCTGATACAGGGGAAGCTTGGGAGGATGACGTGTGGAGATGGTTCCTGAAACGCTAAGGCATAAAAAGTGGAGAAACAATTAGAAGTGATGGTGCTAACTGTCAGGAGAAAGTGGATGAAGTGTTAGTAACCAGAAAAGATAGGTGTCAATATGGGAGATTGACAATTGTTAAACGACTAATGAGAACATGCATATGTACTAAGCTGTAATTTTAAAAGAGAGCCTTTTGCCAATTGAATGATCAATATTTCCATTTTATCTTCCATTTATCCTTCTTTACTTTTATTTATCCTTTAACTTATATTTCGTAGTTCTTAGTGCACCTCCATAGTTACCACTTCCTTTCTTGGGAAGGTGGCGCTCATGTAGTGAAAGTCCTTGAAGGTTGAGGCAGTGGAACTCATTATTGTCAAGCTTTTTGGTTTGGACACCGGTGGCACACCTGTACATCGATCTAGCCACAAACTTGCTCTCCTTGACATCCCATCTTGAGAGAGAAAAAGAGGGGCACCGGTTGTCTTAGTGATAAAACATTATTTTTTCAGAATATAGTAGCAACACATTATAATTAAGTCATGTTAGTATTGTTTAACTATCCAATTTATCATCTTGATTAAGAAATCTAAAAGAATGGCTTTAAATGGTAGCCAATAAGAATGAAATTTGATTTTAAAATGTTTAAAATTATAAAATAATACTTAAAATACAATCAGAAGTTTATGACTTTTATGAAATATAGAATGGTGTTCCCACTAAATTAGCTTTACATTTTTTTTTAAAGAAAAAACAATGATCAAATGCTTTTAAATCTTTGCATTGAGTTCAGTTTTGCAAAAATTATTCCAAAAGGTGTGATCTATCAATTACAATCAATATTCTACTTCTTTAACTGATAGAAAAGAGGAAAATATGTTAAGGTCATGTTTGGATAGTCCTACAGAATTGGACTGAAAATTCCATAGGAATCGAGCCCGTTGGCATATCTAACTCGTATCTTCTAAGGGCCTGCCCAAATCCAGCCTTGGGTTGCAGGGAAAAAGGAAAAAGATCCATGCAGATCCTTTTTTTTTTTTTTCCTTCCAGATGAGGTTTTTAGTTGATAGAGCCATGCTTAAATGGATGGCCTAATCTACGAATTTTACAGAATTTTCAGCTCAGTTTTGTAGGAATATCCAAGCAGGCCCTAAAAATATGTTAGGTTTGGCCAAAACCTCCTTTTGGTAGCATGGAATGAAATCCTAAAGGATATTTTATTATTATTATTATTTTTGGTTTTGTTCAAAGAAACCATGCTTCTTTAGTGGAATTGCTTGTTTGACGCATGTCATCAAGGTGTCAAGTGTGTATAATGATTTCACCAAAGAAATCTTAAATTTGGATATCTATTTAGCTACATGCTTAGACTCTTGGTCACACATTCATGACAATCATACGAACCTCAGTTTTAATTTATTTTACGATGAATACATGTTTTGACAAAAAGCATTTAGCAAAAAATTAGAGAAAATATTTGTTTAATGCATGGTCTTCATGTTATGCATTGCTTGAATCTTGTTTTGCACAGCTTGTACTGACGATGGACAACCAAATGATGGCAAAGATTGCTGTAAGGGAAAGTTTTGCAGAAAGCGAGTTGCTATTCTAATTGGTATGCAATCTTTCATCCATCTTAATTTTGGTGCATATATGTTCTAGCTTTCTCACTTTACTGGTTGTAATCACAGTAATTCCTGCTATTTCCATTTGTGTTCCAGTTTGTAACTAATTTGCAACCTCGTTGATAAGCCATTTGCTGGAAATTCACATATGTGGCCTTGTTCTACTGTCAGAAAGATTTAGACGTATTTGGATATATATATATATATATATATATATATGTGTGTGTGTGTGTGTGTGTGTGTGTGTGTGTGTGTGTGTGATTCATTGATATGGGACAATTTAATGACACTTCAAATAGGTTTTTGTATTCTTTCTAGCAGCAACAATTGCATTCTGTTTTCTATAGGGTTGGCTTAATGCTGTTTTTTTTATCATTTTCTTTTTTTCCCTACAATTGTTGCTTAATGTTTTCTTCCTCCAAATCTAGCTTGCAGCATTTCTAATTTGGTTTGGTTTCAGAATCAGTTGGTTAAGCCTACACCCTGAGAAACCTGAAAATCAAATCTGCTTTTTGTTGTAATTTTTTCTTTATTTAATCTAAGTTATTGATTCCAAACAGGTGTGCTTGTTTCCGCTTTCTTTCTAGCTGCCACAATTGCATTCTGTTTTATCTTGAGACAGCCCATCAAGGCAACCATGTGGGATCTTGACCCGTTCTGTCTCCCAAGGATCCTTGGAAAGGCATGCAACACACGGCAATTTACATATCAAGAGCTGAAAGAAGCCACCAAGGGTTTTGAAGAAAATCAGAAGTTTGTTTGTGTTGATGGAACGGTCCATACTGGAGTACTTAATGATGGATCTCTTGTGGCAGTGCAAAAGGTAAAATGCGATACCCAACAATGCCTCCAGGAGATATTGGAGAGAGTAGAGCTTCTGTCTCAAATTTCTCACAGAAATATTGCCCGAGTTATTGGATTTTGTTTTGATTCGAACAGCACGCTACTTCTTGTTCATGAGTATTTTTCAAATGGGACGCTTGATGAACATTTGCAGCGAGAAAGAGGCAATTGTCTTAGCTGGTATTTTAGAATTAATATTGCTACTGAAGTTGCATGTGCTCTTGCATATTTGCAGCATGAGATTTCTACTCCAATCTACCTTCAAGACCTCAAATCCAGTGAGATCTTTTTAGATATTGATTACTCTGCTAAAATCGCTGGTTTTAATTTCCTGAACCCTGGACTGGGAAATGGTTCCTGCTCATATGTAGCCAGTTATGATTCAGATGCTGTCTTCAACTTTGGTCTCCTTTTATTGGAACTAATCATGGGTTCAAAGCATTATGATCTTTCAGAGCAGGTCTTGCCTAAGATAAACGAAAAAAGGTTTCATGAGATTGTAGATCCATGCATTGGATTTAGTGAGCAATCACAAATCCAACGTGAACAAATAGAAAGGGTTGCAGGGCTTGCTGTTCGGTGCTTATCAAGTAAGGAAGGTGGTGGGCCTTGTATGGTTGGAGTGATGCAGGAACTTTTACGTATTGTAAAAGAAAATGTGGGCAGCAGTAGTGGGACAGAGCCTGTATTGGAAGAGACATTCTCCAATTCAAGCCTACTTCAGATGATATCGATGTCTCCAGACTCTATACATCTCCCTTCAGGTGACAAGATGCGGTCTGGTACCATTTTGAGGATATCATAGGATGAAGGTACCTGTTAAAGAAATTTTATTTCAAGTGAAATGTGTATGAACTTTATCATCTTGAGAGTCTAAATGACGTGCTTAAATGAATAGATGCTATATTCCTGTATGTATATTAAGTTGTATCCTTTTAGAGACAACAAATAGTTTTAGTTGCCATCTTGTGGTTTGTTTGTCGTCAAGAGATATGGCTTTTATCTTTTCCAGGACGGTAAAATTATCCAGAACTCAGAGAAGAACATGAGACCCGATTTTCTTTTTTATTCCCCCCTTGCACCGTCTTTCTTATTATGTACTATATCCTTGTGCTGTCTATTTATTTATAGGTTTTTCTCCTTTCCATTGTGGGGTCATGGTTCATATTGCTGACATAGCAAAAAGTTACAAGGTCTGTTCCGTAGTACTATCTATTTTAATGCGTAACAGGGGACCTCATTTGCACAACATGAAGACAAGCAGCATCATTCCCAAACACTTGTCCTATTTCTTTTCCCTGCCTCCTCCCATCTATGATCCGACATAACCTCCTATTTCCATTCCCCTTAGCAAAGATTCACGCCTTAGTAAGGGACCTCTTCCTACATGGCCTTACCCCAGGTTAATTAACGCCTCAAGGACATGCGTACCCATTTTCTCTTACTTAAAAAGGTCCAGAGGAAGCAAAGAAAACTCCATCCTCTTTGTCCAGGTGGTGCCCATGTTATGTGCTAGGTGTTGCGCTCTTCAGGGGCAACGGAAGGAACATAACAGAGATTAAGCCTTGTGAATGATCCTTCCATCCTTTTATTCAATAGTTCCAAATCTAAAATGAATTGAACAAATAAATGGGCAAATCTGGACTTGAATGAACCAGTTACATGCTTGGCTGAAGTTGTTTCCTCTCTCTCCCCATCATTGCTAAATTTTCATTTCCGTGGAGTCAAATCGTAGGTGACTGTTCGAATGGATGTTTTAGGTAGTGAAGGGCATGCGACAGTCTTTTCTGAAAGACTAAACCCCATCAATAAACATCTTAAAGCATGATTAGTAAAAGAAAAGATTATGATCTAAGGTGAAAAGAATGCCATAATGGGAGTGTTTCCATGGACCCCGATGGGGCACAACTTAGACAACTTGAAAAATGTCACTTCAAAACCAACTAATTTTACGCTACGCATTAGTATCCGACACAATGCTGATGGAAATGCAGTAAACTTTAACAAGACATCAACCAGAAATGAACCTAAAGGGGTAAGACAAATTAGGCAGTGAGCTCCATGATAGCACTGACGATATCTCCATTGTGGGACTTCAGAGCCTTAACAGCCTTCCCTCTAGACACGCTAGCCTGTGTCATAACAAGATCAATGTCACGAGGCTCCACTCCAGTCTCATCTATTTCCTCCTCATCCTCATCAGCTGGTGCAGCAGCAGACACATCTGGCTTGGCCATAACATTGCTGAGGTCCGGCATCCTGAACTGCTGGGCAGCCTGTGTTTGTAGCTGGGAGCTCAAGTCCTCTATTTTTGCCTCACCAAATATGATATATGTTTCGGAGTTTGGGCTCTTGAAGACATCAGGTTTTGATATGATGAACAAGATCTAAAGTAGACAAGCAAAACATAAGTGATTGTGGCCGGATGCAAATGGCAATATTTGTCTAAAGGAGCATGCCATCGAAAATATGCCTTGCTCATGATCTTGTGGTACCTCTTCTTAAAATGATAATTTTCTGGCATTTAGTATTTGCTTGTCACAATTCTTTTGTCGTCTTAATGCAATTCTTTACATAATTCCCATATAATTAACATCATATTCCCAATATTCTCATTTTATGGAATAAACAAAAAACGCTAATCTAATGTTCTCATTACTACATTGTAGAGTTCTTCTCAAAAAATACTACTTTGTATAGTTTTGACAATATGCCACTTTTTATCCTCCTAGTATCACTGACGAAAAATGTGGCAGTGTTTCACTAAATTGTGTAACATAATATCAGCTTTGAAGCTACCCAAAGGAGCATCAATTCAAATGTATATTAAAATTCCACACCAGTTAGAGGTTCCTACCGGCCAATTTGATGGTTCACGTGTGAACTCTTCACCCAGTGTCAAAAATAGGCAGATTTGGTTGGATGCTACAAGCTCCTCATTCATTATATCACTGAACCTTAATTAGTTACAAGTCATCATGCATGCATGCATATTAATTTTTGTCGATGCCTGTGAATGTGAACAAGTGCATGTTGTTTATAGCACCAACCAGTTTAAATTTTATTAGACTCTGGAAGGAGTTGATATTTACTTACATTTTTGGTTCTCTTAATGGTAACCCTACTGACACCTGTAACAGGCTTCATCCCAAGCTTCTGCATTGCCTTGCGGCTCTTTTTCTCGCTCCTGCTCTGCTTGGAGCTATCATTTGCACCTGCTCCTTGTTCACCTGTGTGGAGATCAAAGGAAAAGATACTTCCAGAGAAAAGCAAGAAAAAGATATCACAAAATGCGAACATGTGATTTATTACTAATCAGATCATATAATAAACTTTCAGTCACAAACCATGTCTTTTTTATAGGCAAAGAATTGCCAGTATCTTGTCAGGTAAAGATGATTGACAGAAGAATTCTGCAAGCTGGACTTGTACAAAAAGGTAATCAATTAATATACCTTAAATAATAGTAGAGTACTGATACTGAAGTTCATCATTCTTCTGATGATCACAGGGCACAAGGCAAAGAAGGAAACTGCGGAGCATAACAGCTGGCAAACTACCACAGGAGGCTACTATTTGAACATGTAATTGGACATATTACATAAAGTTTGGACGGTAGCTTAAGATGCACTTTTGGTGATGTAGTGAAATAGCTTGGGCTACTAGGCGGGATTGAGGATCAAAAGGAAGCCATTTCAAAAGATGAAACCAATTCCCCATTTCCAGCCACTTTTTTAATCAAAACATATTAGATCAGGTTATTTGTGTTAGTTCAAATTTTGAACTTCAGCCACAGACAATTGAAAATTTTTCTTACTCCATGTCACTAAGACAGCACCAAACAGAACATCATGACTCAAACTTTTGAGCAGCCTAAGTAAATATGTTTCACAGCATTTGAAGGACCAACAGGAAAGGAGCCCATGCAATTGAAATCCCTGAATTATCCAAACAAGGACTCATACATAAACATACTCGTTGAGTCTGGAAGGAGCATGCGACTAATGAAATTGTTCAAAAGTCTTAAACTTGTGCCAAAACAAGAACTGAGTTATTCAACATCATTAAAGACATCTTCCGAAATTAGTGGCTATCCCTAAGCATCTAAAATGATCTCTTGCTCCGGTTGTGCAGTGAATAAGGTTACTTCCCAAAAAGCCTCATGATTCCCCTAAAAAATGCTTTGGAAATTACACTTCCACAATTTCCTGTGATGTGAGTGATGACACTTTAAGTTGCAAATCATAAAGCATACATTTTGGGGTGCAAACTAGTTCATATATCCGCAAAGACACGAAGTCACTTACACGCAACATGCGATCAACAAGGAACAAATATCTATCATAGTTATCAGCTTTTCCTTGTCTTTCTTTCCCTTGTTGTTTCTTCTTCTAAAACTTATGGTTACTAGTCCTCTTTTTTTCTTTTCGCTTTTCTGTTTCTCCTAAAACTGTTAAAAACAGGAACTTTTGGTCTAGCAGAAACCAAAATTGAAATTAAGGTTCCAAGCCATGGTTTGAATTATGATCCTGCATGGAGAAGATCTCACATCAAGAGTCCAGGAGTCCAGCTGCAATTTGCAACCAATAGAGTGTGAGCAAGAAAGCATGGAGAGTAAAGTTGGGAAATCTTGCACACCATGGTGCATGAATAGCCAATGACAACAACCCACGCTGACAATATGAGAGTTTACATCAATGAAGATGGACAAAAACGAGATAAGAGGACAAAGTGTTATAATCCATGCAATGTTAAGATCCAAATCCCAACAAAGTTTGGTATTTATGAAGGGCAAAATCTTAAAAAAGTCAACAAATCAACAAGTTTTAAGCAAAGAAGGTTTGTGATGGAAATGAAAACTCATCCAATAAGAGTATCCTGAATGCCCTTACCGATCGATTATGTATAGGTTTCCAACATGGGGCAGGAGACGTGTAATAGATTGCCTAGTTGGGTTGAGCTGTTTAAAAATTAAATATTATTAGGCTTTTTCCTTTATCAATTTATGATCAAGGAGACATTGTACTTGGATCCTTCACCAAATGGGTCCTTATTAGACAGCTATTAAAGTGTCTTTGTAAAGCTTCATGCCTTGAGAGTTATAACAGGAATTCAAGCATTTGTTGTCATTTCTATCTATATAAATCAGGTGGTGTGCTAACAGAACACTCAAATCACACAAAAAACAGAAACATATTTATGTACATACACAATGTAATCACTCATGCTTCATAGGTAATAAATCATAAGAAAATTCAATATACATATGTAACAAATCAATGGACATAATTAAAAAATAAGTGATGGTGTTACTAATTTATCTTGAGGTGATGGTAAGTGGCTATAAGAGGGTTCTCAAAGCACTAGTTGGTGGAATGAAAAGACGCACATGTCTTTTCCGTATCAATTCCATAAAGGGTATGTTTGGTTGGAGGGAGTTAGGCTTTGAAATAAGAATGGAAATGAGTAACTTCTATTCCAGCTGTTTGGTCGGAGAGAGTTCCATTCCTATTCTGATTCCAAGGAGGAATGGGAATGTTTTAATCTCTCAAAATCCAATTTAAACTCTCAATACGTGGGGGAATATGACCATTCCAATTCTGATTCTGGCCGCGAATCAAACGCACCAAAAATGTGTATCCATCACCTCCTTGGCCACAAGCAACAAGTAAATTTGGTATAGCAGAATTAATAATAACTCAAGTCCCAACTGAAACACAATTGTCTGTTCCATTCTTCCTCTTCTTGAAACCGTTCAAGACTCCCCAAAGAGTTATACATGGGGTCAACAGCCACAAAAAACACTAAGGGCATGTTTAGTTGAGGGAAGTTGGATTTGGGAATGAGTGACTCTTCTTCCAGCCATTTGGTTGGGGGGAGTCCCACTCCAATTGGGAATGCCCAATACCCCAAAACCCAATCCCTACTCTGCCATAGGATTCAAATTCCAATTCCAATTCCCAATTCCTAATATACCATTCCATTCCAATCCATTCCAATTCTAGCGGCGAAATAAACACAACCTAAGCGACCATTTTCTGTCAGATTACGAAAAACAGCTATGCAGTCTTCAGCGACGAATAGCAGGCATGCAAAATACTAGGGTTTTACGTGGAAAGCAGACAGAAGAAATACAGAATGGCACCAATAAAGAAAAGAAAAATATCAGAAGGAGGAGAAGAAAGAAAGGGGACCTTGGGCTTCGTCATCGTCGTCGTCATCCTCGTCATCGTCTTCGTCCTCCTTGACGTCCTCGATGACGGGGGCATCGTCCTGTAAAGGCGAAACGAAAATAAATCAATCCATGTTCTAGTTTTATTCCGGTGACTAAGAGACGAAGAGAAGCAAGTGGTATTGTGATGGTAGAAGACCTGCTGCTGCTGCTGCTCTTGTTGTTGTTGTTCCTCTTCTTTGAGGGAGGAGAGAAGTTGCTCTTCTTCTCCTTGGACGACGGGGCCCGGCATCTTCTTCTCTCTTCTCTTTCTGGGCGGGGGCGGCGGCGGCGGCGGCGGCGGCGGCGGCGGCGGCGATGGCTGCTTGGCCGGAGCTTGGGGGGTCTCAGGAGGAGCGGCGACGGGTTGTCCACGCAAACGGAGCCCTTTTATCTTTTGCTCCTGTTTGCCACGTGGCTCGCACGTGACCAATGCCGTATAATGCTTCGGGGTATCATTTAGCGGGCGGTGATTATGCCATAACTAACCACACTACTGTTTGGGGCATGCGATGCTTTAGAATCCACAATCAAGAGTCAGGGAATGTGACATACAGAAACATTTTGATTGGTGAACGATGTGTTGGAAAATATCATGACCACATGACTTTGCTGAATTAAATATAAATGTTTTTGTATCAACCTTTAGATATTTTAGGTGTGCATTCCCCAATCTAAATCCGATAATAAAATAGACTTGACATGTTAGCTAATATTAATTTTTACTACCAAGCTCGAGTAGGAGCATGGCTCGTCTCAGTCCGATTCCATCCCTATAAATAGCATAAGAAGATTTGATATTACTTGAGCTGTATGATGGTCAATCAAAAATAGTAATAATATTTTGATATTATTTAAGCTATATGATGGTTAATTAGAAATAACAGTAATTTTGATCATTCTGATTATATTATCTTTAAAAAGGATGCTTCATTTCTTGAAGGAATCAGGATTATTCTATTCTTTACACAAGCTACCTTGAAAAGGTCGAGAATTTTAGTGATATTAACTAGATGATCAATTCTCTTGATATCAAATCTATTATTAGTTATCTTTTTGTTTTTGGTAATATCTTTGGGATTTTTCAAGTAAACGACAATTTCATGGAGTTATCGTTGAGATTAGATATCCGACTGTTATGACTGGAGATCCAATAAAAAAAGTTCAATGTGGTACATATGATGTTAATTAAATGGCCAAGTTAGAGCATTAATTTGAGCATATGAGTATACCAAGGGTATGTCTCTGCCTCATTCCTATATTGATAAATGCTCAAGATAATTTTCTATGATTGCATTGCACTCCTAATGGTTTCAAAGCAGATTGTCTACAGGATACCAAGTCACAAGCATCCCTAAAGGACATGCCTATATGAGAGTAGTTGTGAAGATGGTGACCTTAGGTCTAGGCCAACCTATGAACTCTCATGAAAATCAAGTTATTAGTGGACGAAATGGTAGCACTAATATTCTTTGAAACACGTTACTTGATTTATACTATAAGAGTGAGTTGTTAAAATTCTATTATAGCTCCTTAAATGATATAGTCAATACTAAGTAAGGTTAAGTCCATGTGACAACTCATTTATTTCACAGTATAGTTGCTAAGAAAAGATAATATGTATTGGTGTTTCAATTTTAGTACTTGAACTTTTATAGGGGAATGCTAGATAATATTTAATTATTTAATATTTTCTGATTTTTTATAGTCGGAAAAGTGTAATCATGTAAACCTTCATTCCTCATCTACCTCAACAAATTACTTCAGTCATGTATTGGAAAAATTGATGTGAGACAAATTGCATTTGATACTTCTCGGCGAATTGGATATTTGGGCCTTTTGGGCTGCTCTATGCATCCGCATGCACATGCATTTTGCTAGATAAACGGCTCATAAGTGCAGAACAGGTTGACCATGCTTTTACGATCCTATCTTTTGCTTTTAATTACTGTCTTGACTTATATATTCTAGAATTATGTGGTATTTACTCTGGTTTTTAAATTCCCTTGATCATGCAAGATTTATTAGGCTAGCCATTGGAGTGGATATTATGGCTAGGTTAGTCGTGATCGCTATATACAAAGGCCATGGCCCAGTTTTTACAACGCAAATCAGAACTATCTCTCTCTCTCCCCTTGCAATAGAGAGCTCCAGCTCTCCTTTTCTGTCCTCTTCTCTCTCTCTCTCTCTCTCTCTTCACTTCCCAACTAATTCTATAATTCTACTAAATTTCTTGCCTTTTATTTTCTCATATTTGTATACTTTCGAAGTATTGATTTTGGACAATTGAAGGAGTTGATCAGAACCAAAGCATAAGGCCATGACTCTTAGGACAATGCTGGCACGTCTCCATGCAGGTTCTCCTAATGTTCAGTTTGTTACTTATAAAGTATTTTTAGATTTCATTTATAATTATTTTGTCATATAATTTTATTATTTTATTAATGTTTACCTCTAACTAATAGGCCCTATATGGCATAACCAAAGTCTGCAATATACACCTTTGTTTTTTTTGGTGTTTTTGTATTTTACCATCAGTAGCTCATGCGTTAATTAAGATCACACGTACACAAAAAGCGTAAAAAATCCTCTATGTTATGCGCATGGCACCGTAGAATGCAGTGCATTTGTAAATGACGGCCATCAGAAATTGAACGGCCATCAAATAATACATGTTGTACATATGTATGACATGGCCCGCATCAATGCACTGTTGGATGAGTGCTGCAAAATTTCAGGAGTTAGTTATGCAGATTCATCCCATTTTGAGAAGAACTAATCCCATATTTATTTCTGTTATCCAAGTGGCAAATTATGAGTTTGTGTTTACTTAGTCTTTGCAAAAAAACTGGACACAATCAGTCCATGATCTACCCATGTTCTTAGTTCTGTTTTCATCCTGCATGTCATGTTCTTCTTTATTTATAGCTCTGTAAAGCCTATTTAAAGGCAGTAGATGTTAATCAATGAGGGAGTTTATTTTTAGTGTATTTTCAATTCATCTTTGTGCTCCAGCAAATCTATTTCCTCTTTCCTTTAGTTTTTCCACAGAATTCTGATGTATATGTGCAGAAGTTCTTGATTTCAGCAGCAAACTTGATCAAGCCCACCATTGCTTCAGCTCCAACAGTGGTATCAGAGCTAGGTTGGAGATCATCAAGAGGAGAAGACTCAACGCAGAGGGCTTCCTAAGGCAAGGTGATTCTACAGAAATTTCTCTGATAAAGTCTGCACACCATTTGTTTGTTGAAAAGTCTCTTAAAGTAAGACATGGCAAATACTAATGGTATGAATCCATTGATTCCTATTTTTAATGGGCGAGCATATGAATCCTGGAATATTAAGATGCGTCAGTTTTTCATTTTATTAGATTTATGGGATATGGTTGAAAATGGTTATGCAGAGCCAACAAAAGAAGAGGGAAGATTGACTCCTGCTCAAAGGAATGAGCTCAAGGACAACAGAAAGAAGGATGCTAAGGCATTTGTAGCAATACAATAAGCAGTTACTGACTCCATCTTTCCAAGAATTGCTGGAGCGAGTTCAACAAAAGAAGCCTGGAATATATTGAAGGAGTATCAAGGAACTGAAAAGGTAACTGCTGTAAAACTCCAAACTTTTCGGCGTGAGTTTGAAAACCTAAGAATGAAGGATGGTGAATCTGTGGATGAATTTTTTTTAAAGGTTACTATTTTAATTGGTCAATTAAGATCCCTTGGAGAAGAAATTTCTGAACAAAAAGTTATTGAGAAAGTGTTAAGAAGTTTGCCAACTAAGTTTGATAATATAGTTGCAGCTATTGAAGAAAGTAAGGATCTCTCTACTTATTCTCTCACTCAACTAATAGGATCTTTATTAGCTCATAAGGAAAGGCTCAACAGGTCAGCAGAGAAAAGTGTTGAACAGGCTCTTGCATCAAAGCTAGAAATTATAGAGAATGCTGGAAAAGCTAAGACATCTGAAACTCATACAAACAGAGGTCGTGGTAGAGGTTCCTACCGTGGAAGAGGTGGTTACAGAGAAAGAAGAAGAGGAAGAGGTAGAGGAAGGTCTGGTTATGATCAAAGAGGCAATCACAATGAAAGAGGTAATTATCATGCTAATGTTCAATGCTATTTCTGTAAGAAGTATGGTCATATAGAAAAAGATTGTTGGAAAAAGGCTAATCACCAAGCTAATATTAGTGAAGAGAAAGAAGTTGATAACAATATTTTTCTCACTTGTCTAAATGCAAAAGAGAGTATAGATGATGTTTGGCTACTAGACAGTGGATGCAGCAACCATATGACAGGTTTATGGAGTCTCTTTAAAAGCATAGATGAATCAATGAATGTACAGGTTCAACTTGGTGATGGGAAGTACGTTCAAACTGCTGGAAAAGGAACAATTATTGTGAAGACTAAATCAGATAATGAGAAACAAATCTCAGATGTTCTTTACATTCCTGGTTTAGCTCATAATCTTCTAAGCATTGGACAATTAGCTCACAAAGGATATCTAGTTATATTCCATGAAAATACTTGTGAAATACTTGATCAGAAATCTGGCCTCACTATGATGACAATTGAAATGACAGCAAATAAGATGTTTCCTGTGAATTTCTCTTGTATTGATGATTATGCACTTATGGCTAGCTCTAAAACTGATTCTTGGTTATGGCATATGAGGTACGGTCATTTATATGTTAATGGTTTGAAGTTGCTAAAGCAGAAAAATATGGTTTATGGACTATCCAACATTGAGAATATTGATCATGCATGTGAAGGATGCATCTATGGGAAGCAACACAGGGCAAATTTTTCAATCAAAAAGTCTTGGAGAGCTAAGGCACCACTTGAGTTGGTCCATGCAGATATCTGTGGACCAATGAGAACTTCTTCATTAAGTGGCTGTAAGTACTTCTTTCTATTTGTTGATGATTTTAGCAGAATGAATTGGGTGTATTTTTTGAAGTTCAAATTTGAAGCTTTTTCTAAGTTTCTGCTATTTAAGAAGTTTGTTGAGAAGCAGTCCGACTATATCATTAAAACATTGCGAACTGATAGAGGAGGAGAATTTTTTTCTAATCAATTTACTTCATATTGTCAAACTCATGGTATTCACAGGCAATTAACAGCAAGCTACACACTCGAACAGAATGGAGTGGCAGAGAGAAAGAATAGAACTATAGTTGAGATGACAAGGAGCATGCTGCAAGCAAAAGCTCTTCCAAATTCCTATTGGGCTGAAGGTGTTGCAATAGCAATTTATCTTTTGAACCGATCTCCAACAAAAGCTGTTCTAAATCAAATCCCATATGAAGCATGGAGTGGAAAAAAACCTCAAGTCACTTAAAAGTTTTTGGTTTAGTTGCATATGCTCATATCAGTCCTGATGATAGACATAAACTTGATAAGAAAAGTGTTAAATGTATTTTTGTGGGATACATTAATGAGACTAAGGGATACCGGTTATTTGATCATGTTGCAAAAAAACTAATCATAAGTAGGGAGTTGTTTTTGATGAACATAGCTGCTATGAATTGAATAAAGTTGAGCAGAATTCTCCTAAGTTCATAGAAGTGGAGATGAAACCTGAAATAGAAAAACTCCCTATAATGACTATAAGTGGCAGTCCCTCTACTTCAAATTCAAGAAGTTCTCCCAGAGAGATGCAGCAATTAGAGAACATATACAGAACTTCTTCACAAAATGTAAGATCATTAAGAGAAATTTATGAAAGTTGTGATTTTGCACTTGCTTTATTAGAACCATCATGTTTTGAAGAAGCCAATCAAAAGGAGGAATGGAGAACAGCAATGAATGAGGAAATGACAGCTATAGAGAAGAACCAAACATGAAAATTAGTAGACTTACCGCAAGATAAAGATGTAATTGGCTTGAAGTGGATCTTTAAGACAAAGCATGGGGCAGATGGAAGAGTGCAAAGGCATAAAGCCAGATTGGTCGCAAAAGGCTATTCACAGCTACCAGGTATTGATTTTAATGAAACATTCTCACCTGTTGTAAGATTTAAAATTGTTAGGACTATTTTGGCTTATGCTGCACAAATGAAATGGCTAGTGTACCAATTTGATGTAAAATCTGCATTTTTAAATGGTATTCTTGAAGAAATAATCTTTGTAGAGCAGCCAGAAAGGTTTGTGATTGCAGGTATGGAAGAGAAAGTATATAAATTGAGAAAGATATTGTATGGGCTAAAACAAGTGCCAAGAGCGTGGTACAGTCGAATTGATACCCTCTTTCAGCAAGATGGATTCCAAAGAAGTGTAAATGAACCCACTCTCTACATCAAAGTGAGAGGTAAAGAATTTCTTGTTGTTTGCTTATATGTGGATGATATGATCTATTCGGGTTCATCATATACTCTTGTAGAAGAATTCAAGAAAAGAATGATGAAGGAATTTGAGATGACTGATTTAGGACTATTGCACTATTTCTTGGGTCTTCAAATTTGTCAATCAGAAAATGAGATTTTTCTTTCACAGGAGAAATATACTTACAATATGTTAAAGAAGTTTATCATGCAGAATTGCAAAGGTTGCAGCATATCAATCAATGCAAATGAGAAACTCAGACTAGATGATGGAACTGAGAAAGTTAATGAAGTATATTTCAGGAAGGTAGTTGGAGGATTGATGTATTTGACACACTCTCTGCCTGATATCATGTTTTCAGTCAATTTGATCTCCAGATTCATGCATAGTCCGTCCAAGCATCATTTGGGAGTGGTGAAACGAATCCTCAGCTATATACATGAGACAATTGATTATGGAATTTGGTACTCTCCTGTAACTAACTTTGAACTTGTAGGTTTTACTGATAGTGACTGGGTAGGTTCATTCGATGATAGAAGGAGCACTTCAGGCAACTGTTTCAGTCTCGGATCTGGAGTAATATCCTGGTTGACAAGAAAGCAAGACACCGTGGCATTATCTTCATCAGAAGCAGAATACATAGCTACGACATCAGCAACATGTCAAGCAATTTGGCTACGAAGGATCCTTGAAGATATTCATCAAGATCAAAAGCAAGCTACCACAATCTTCTGCGACAATAAGTCAACTATTTTGATGACAAAAAATCCAGTCTTCCATGGGTGATCAAAGCATATAGGAATTCGTTATCACTTCATTAGAGAAGCTACAGCTGAAGGTACTGTAAAGCTCCAGCACTGCTCAACACATGAACAGGTTGCCGACATTCTGACCAAGCCACTACCATATGACAAGTTCGTCTACCTAAGGAAGAAGCTTGGCGTGACTGATTTTGCATCAAGAGGGGGTGTTGGATGAGTGCTGCAAAATTTTAAGAGTTAGTTATGCAGATTCACCCCATTTTGAGAAGAACTAACCCCATGTTTATTTCTGTTATCCAGGTGACAAATTATGAGTTTTTGTTTACTTAGTCTTTGCAAAAAAATTGGACACAATCAGTCCATGATCTACCCATGTTCTTAGTTCTGTTTACATCCTGTATGCCATGTTCTTCTTTATTTATAGCTCTGTAAAGCCTATTTAAAGGCAGTAGATGTTAATCAATGAGGAAGTTTATTTTTAGTATATTCTCAATTCATCTTTGTGCTCCAGCAAATCTATTTCCTCTTCCCTTTAGTTTTTCCACAGAATTCTGATGTATATATGCAGAAGTGCTTGATTTTAACAGCAAACTTGATCAAGCCTACCACCGCTTTATCTCCAACACGCACGTTGTTTGATGGCCGTCCATTCTCATCATCCATGAGTGCGTCGCATCCTGTAGCCGCAGGGTGTCCCGGCTCAAAAAAAAAAAAAAAAAAAAAAAGGTTAAACCAAGAAATTTCGTTGAGATTGGTCCACTTGGCAATTACAGGAATCTGCTATATATAGCTCGATCACCAGAGGATTCCTTCTGGCCTTCTTGTTCTCACAAAAATGCAAAATTCCTAAACAAAACAAAATCTCAACGTCTTTCTAGAACACGAGATTCTATCAGCCTCAGTGGCCAATAGAAGAGTCCGTCCATCTCCACAGCCCTCCAGCTCACCTCCAAGCACGCATCCACCAAAGTTCAATAGATTCCACGTACGTCTCCTTCAGTCCAACTCGCCGGCTTATACTGACCCAATCTACCAGTCGCAAAACCATTCACCACCACTCTCCGCCAAATCCACCATCGGATACCCAGTCAAACCACACGCATGAAGCATGGCCTACAATCCCGTCGCTAATTGACGCCATGCAACTACGTCGCCGAGCTCCGTCTTATTTTATCTCTCTATCGATCTATCCCCATGAAAACCGCCGCTATATATACATGATGGCCTCCACCAACGTGGACGTGCCGCTTAGATATATCTGTTGACCACCTCCGGCCGCCTCCTTCCTTTCAATGTTTATTATCATTACGGACCCATCTCAAAATACGCCCAGCGTCGTCTTGTGCCCGCATGGAAGGCCTTTTCCGCACCCACTTGCGAGCTGAGCCGCGCTATTTCCAGCGTAATTCCCGCAGACCACCATTCCCCGAATGTTGCCTAGCACCTAATTAATCCAGTATCTTCGAGCTATAAATAGGCATATGCTGAAGTTTGGTTAGTGCCAAAGTAAGACTTGAGTTGGATTAGAGAGAGAGAGAGAGAGATGGGTTTTGGGGGAGAGATTGTGTTAGCGGTTATGGTGGTTTTGTGCTTGAGTTCTCAGCTGGAGGCTCAGCTTCAAGTGGGGTTTTATGACACCACATGTCCACAGGCTGAGATTATTGTGAAAACTCAGGTCACCCAGGCACTTGCTAGTAATATCGGTCTGGCTGCTGGACTCGTGAGAATGCACTTCCACGACTGCTTCGTTAGAGTAAGCTGACCTGGGCTCTTTATTCATGCCTACCGCCTTCCTCGGTCGACCCTGATCATTATAATATATAATATCCTCAGCTTCCGTGTGATGTTCAATAATAGAGATCAACAGAATTGAGGATAAGTTGGAAGATGATATATAAGAAGTATATGTAATTATTTTCTTGTTTCATTATATGTGCATGCAGGGCTGCGATGGGTCCGTTCTCATAGACTCAACTTCAACAAACACTGCAGAGAAGGATTCTTCGATCAACAAAAGCCTCCGAGGTTTTGAAGTCATTTACAGTGCTAAGGCCCAATTGGAAGCTACGTGCGAAGGAGTGGTTTCATGTGCCGATATACTTGCGTTTGCAGCAAGGGATAGCATTGCACTGGTAATCCTATTTACCATCGGTGTACTGTTAATATACTAAAACGAGCTCTTGGGTGCCAAATGCTGACGCTATTTCGGCGAATTTGGACCCGTCACACCTTTGGTACGTAAAAAATCCGATATAAAAAAAGGAATGAGGCCACGCCCCATCCCTCCTGGTTGGCTTGCTAAATAACCTGCTTATCCCTTCATAGTTAGACCGTGCCTTGTCCAAGAAAGATATTACTTGAAGCGCGACCATGCCCAAAGAACATTTGGTAAAGTCATTGGGTTGTGGTTAGGGCTGCAGGTTGGATCAGGGACAGGCACAAGCCAAAGCCAATTTATATTTTAATCAGGTTAAATAGTTGAACCCAAACCTAATTCATCAATTCCTTTAAGTTGGATCCGGTCGGAATTTGTACTAATTTTATCAATCTACCAGATTTTTGGGATCAAAGTGGGTCCAAAATAATCCAAACACCATCATATAATGAATATATAAATTGATATCTAAATATATTATAAACATATTAACTCACAAAATAATGCATATTCTATATAAAATTTCATTGATAATTAACCATATATAACTATTATAATCAACAATGTAAATTATTCACAAATTAAAGATATGACGAATTTTTTAAATTCAAGGAGGATTTTGAAATATATAGTATGCTAGCTTTGAATCGGTTCGGATTTGCTTGAGTTTGAATTGGAGATTTAAGGATCGATCCAAATCCAATATTCCATATCAAAATAGGTTCTTGATTTGGAACGGAGCTTAATCCAAAATACTGTGATTTGGATTGGACCTTATTAAGTTCAGATTTGTTTCAAATCAGAAACGAGCCAACCTAATTCACTTGCAGCCTTAGTCGTGGTATCTAATGACTTATCTTAAATCCCTCCCGTTTTTTGACCTTTTTAGCCCACGATAATGAAAATTGCAAACAAAAAAATAGTCTAAAAGAACCACACAAAAAAAAAAAGAAAAGAAAAAAAGAGAAGAACCAAAAACTAGTATATTTTTTCAAACATACATATCAAATCAAAGCTCCCAATTCATCACCATGCTACCTAATCATCTTTTCATTTGAATAAAATAAGAATCATGACCCATCATTATAATTAGAGACACCCATCATTATAATTAGAGACAAATATAATTTTACAACGGAGGGTTGTGGGCATTGCGGGAAGCCTATCTATATAGGTTTTGGGACTTCGTACATCTACCTATTAGAAGGCAAATATCAGTTGAAATTGGTAAGAGAAAGCCAGCCACTTGGGTCTTGGACATTGACTGCTATTGATTGACCATGAACAGAAAGCTCTATGACCACGCGCCTTGTGAATAGCCCATGCGGATCATGGACGGATTTCTTAATTATGAAGATGTCCTAATTACACCTATGTTTCTTAATTTGTTGTGCAGACTGGAGGGCTCTCATATCAGGTCCCAGCTGGAAGAAGAGATGGAACAGTCTCATTGGCGTCCGAGACATTCACTAATTTGCCAGGACCAAACTTTAACGTTGATCAGGTCACCCAGAGCTTTGAAGTTAAAGGCCTCACGCAGGATCAAATGGTCACTCTCTCTGGTAAGGCCCGGTCACTGACTCCTGGCTTGTATTTGAATTTTTCTGGGTAGCAATACAGTACCATATTGTTAACTAGAGTCGCCCCGATCTACTTGTTGAACCCTATAAAAATTGGTTCATAGCTATGCACGCACATACATGAAAGCACGCTTGCAAACATGCGCGTGCATACATTAGTCCAAAGGTTCCAACATAATTTAGATTGTTATTTAGATTTTTCCTCTTCTATCATGATTAATCGGAACGTTGACTGAGATCTCCCTCTATGGCTTTTACAAAGGAATATTGTAGATTCTAGCCATTATTAACTTGTACATATAAGGAACTATTTATACGTTTACCAGGACTACCTTTTAAATTATAAAGAACTAAGGGACTAATATGAAAATCAAAAAGATATGAGAGACTATTGTGAATAAACTATGAAATCATCATATAAACTAAAAATAAGAAGGTCAGATAATTCCGACCATTAATAACATAAACTCTGTTAGGACATATATTCCATAAATAGTTGTCCAAACTTATGGCTAACCATACCATGAGGAGCCATACACAATAGATTACATAATTTCACGCACTAATATTCACGTTTAAAGAATTGAGGAATTAATATGTAAAGTGAAAAGACTATAGGGGCTAATATGCAAAACTTTCTTGTTACTTATTTTGACTTATGGTATAAAGCTTTAATCTCCAATTATTCAAGAATTAATAAAAGGGATCTATTTCGACACCGGGCTAAAGCATAAGAATCTTCAATCTCCCAAGATAGAAGCATTTTACCTAGTAAAAATTTAACATTGGCTTATGGTTGATTTGCTTTTGTAGGGGCACACACTATTGGTCGGTCCCACTGCAGCTCCTTCAGCAATAGACTCTATGACTTCAGCACGAACACGAAACAAGATCCAAGCTTGGATGCAACTTATGCTGCCCAACTGAAGCAGCAATGCCCCCAGGGGAGCACCGACCCAAACTTGGTGGTCCCAATGGACCCTCCCACCCCAAACATTGTGGATACCAGCTACTACAATGACATCCTAGGGAATCGAGGCTTGTTCACATCAGACCAAACCCTCCTGTCGGAAGCCGCAACTGCGAGCCTTGTGAGGCAGAATGCCGCCAATTCATTGCTGTGGCAGAACAAGTTTGCAGCGGCCATGGTGGCAATGGGTCAGATTGGTGTCCTCACCGGAAACAATGGAGAAATACGTCTTAATTGCAGGGTTATCAACTAAGGAGTGCTGGGTTCCCTTTTATCGCCCGCAACAGAGTGGAGGTTTAATTCTGTTGGCTTCATAATATGAATCCATGTGCATGGATCAATCCAATGCAAACATAAGATATGTGTGGTCTTATATATGACGTACCAATGTTTTGTATCAAAAATAAAGATGCAATGGAGGTGCTATAAAATGATTAGAAAAGGAATAAGACCAATCGTGCATAATGGCTAATGGCTCGGCATAGTTAAGTCTTTGTCAATAATTTTCCTAGACTGGATGCATTGACCAATGTCTGCGCTTTCCCTCGTGCAAAATAAACAATCTTAAGTGGGGTCCGACTGCTGCTAAGTATGCCGAGTTTTCGCCCCAGCGGGAAGGAAGGAGTGAAATTTGCAGGGGTGGCAGTCGGGATCCAATCAGATTGGACAAAGATCAGATCAAAATTTATTCATTTAAATTTTATTTATTTATTAAATAAATTAAATATTTAAATTTAAATTTAATTTATTTATTAAATATATAAGTTGATCCGATCACATAATCTATTTGTTAAATAGGTTATGTTATGTTAAATAATTTTAATGGATTAAACATATTATATGGATCGAATTAAATAAATTAGAAATAAATTAAGTAGATTTTAAATCAATTAAATAGATTTTAAATAAATAAAATAGATCAGATTATAATCTGATTTAATTATTAAATAAATAAATATGATTAAATATGTCAAATATCAAAATTTAAATTTAATTTATTTAATAAATATATTCAAATAAATTGATCTATTTATGATCAAATTGATTTAAGTAAAACCCAACCATATTTAAAGCGATTCATTTGCGGTTCGGATTGACGTGCCGGAACATAAATTGCCATGCTTAAAAATTTGTATGCTATAATATGTTATTTGGCATGGCTTCAAATTTTATCTTTCACGTGAAAGAATGAATCATCTTTTTCTCTGCGATGTGTACAACTGAAGCGTATAATAGACATTATGAGATCTATGTGGATTAGATGAAAGAGATATTTTAAAGTATTTTGAGATACGTGCAATAAGGCATTGTCGCATTGATTGAGGTCACAAAAAAGAAAAAGCCCAATCATTCTATCGCATAAAAGATACAATCCGAAACCATGTGACATTAATCTCGCCAAACTTAAGTGGTTTTAATTTAATGTTTCTTTTGCCATATCTAGTTGCAAATGTGCTGTGTTGAGGTTGGAGATATGAAAAATTATTACTGAGGCAAATTATTCCAAACTAGAGTATTTTGAAATATATGTAAGTAGATGAATGATAAAGGATGGAATGTTTTGAGATCCATACAATAGATGGAGAAGGATAAACTGCTTTGAGATTTAAGCAGATAGATGAATAATAGAGGATAAAATACTTTGAGATATATATAGGTGAATGAACGATGGATGATGAAATATTTTGAAATTAGTGTAGATGGATGATAGAGATGTGATGACCTAAGCCCAAGCCCAAAAAAAAAAAAAAAATTGGGAACGGAAGAAGACTCCCAAAGGGAGTCTTTTTCTCCGATGAATCTCGATTGGAGAAGGGTTCTAGGACTCTTGAAACTCTAGGACCCTCTATAAATAAGTCTCCTCTCTCCCTCTCGAGCCTCCACCGGCGATCGTTGAGCTCAAATTTCTCTCTTTTTTCCTTGGAAGCCGCGGCACCCTCTTCTTGTGTTTATCGAAAATCGAAGGTCGAAGAGGCCATCGGAGTTCAGATAAGGGTTCAATCTTTCTTTCTCTCTCTCTTTTCTTTCTTCTCATGGTTTTAGACTCCTTATCGGCCGTCGAGATCATCGAAAATTTCATGAAATATGAAATCTCTATTCGGTCGGAATCTTTTCCTCTCTTTTTCGGCCACTGACGTTGCCGGTTGCGACGTCTCATCCCAGAGACTGGACCCTCATCTTTTTCTCTCTCTCTCTTTCCTTGAGTGCTTGGCTACCGACGACTGGCCAATGATCGGAAATCATGAAAAAAGGGAACAGATCCCCTATTTTTCGAGAAATTAAAAAAAAAAACTTCGCCGACCGAACCTTGCTGTCGGTCGGCCTTGCTCCATTACCGTCGATCGGATGCCACCCACCTCGTCGGAGCCCGAGTCACTGGGGGGGACCTCATCGGTCTTCCCCTGTTTTGGCCCAAGAGAGGGCCGTGGGAAGAAGAAGGAAAAGGAAAAGAAAAAGAAAAAGAAAAAAAAGAAAAAAATAGAAAAATAGAAAAATAGAAAAAAAAAGAAAAGAGAGAAATTTTCTCTCTCCTCTCTCTCCTTTCTCTCTCTTTCCTCTCTCCTCTCTCTACCTTCTCTCTCTAGATTCTCTCCCTATTTTCTCTCTCTGCTCTCTCTCTTGAATTTTTTTTAAAATTTATGGATTTAAAAAAAAATTCTGAACGCTGTCATCTAGTCGATCTGTGTGAGGATATTGGATTTTAAAAATTTTTATTATTTTTATTTGATAAAATTTTGATCAAAAATATGATATTTGACGTATCAGGTCCAGAGAAAGATTTTCAAGATTTCTAGGATCCCTAATTTGGATTTTTTTTGAAGTAAGTAGTGTTTTACTTTTATTGAATTTATCTGATAAATTATAAATTTAAATTATATAAATTCATGGCATGCTTGTGATTGAAAATATTTGTTGAAATTAATTATGATTGAAAATAATTGTTGAAAAATTATTTATGATTGAAGATATTTGTTGAAAATTTTTATGGATGTATGACCATAAAGAATGATATGATTGATTTACTCGAATATCACTTATTTATATTATTATTGAAATAATATATGAATTGAAAGATGATATGAGTTGACAACTTGACTATGTAAAGGACCCCGCCAATGAGGACATATACGTTGGCAAATGATTTATCCTGAGGATTTATGTCGCCATTGAAACCAATGACATGTCGCCAGAAAGATCAGTGACAAACCGCCAGCGAGACTAGCGGTTCTGAAGGACTTTGCTGCCACATGATTCGTAGCCTACTGTAAGAAGATATGCGGTATTATGATCCTGCCACAGAAAAAATGTGGTCATAGTTCATGGTTGATAAGAAGAACTTAAAAAAATTGATGAATTCAAGATGATAAGCATAATTTGAAATTATGATGAATTAAAAGTTTATATTTGATTGATAGTGTAATGAATTAAATTATGAATTCATGAATTTACATATTGTTTATGTTATTATCAGTAAACAGATATGTACAGTATTATTGCCTGATTTATTCAGTTAAAGGTATACATTGCATACTGAGCTATTTAGCTCATAATGAGTTTACATTTTCTTTACAGATCTAAAAAATTAGCGTGATACGGAATTCGGTTGGGAGAGCGATTAGAGATGGAGTTGGTTTATTTGATTCAGGATTTTTCTCAGAATTGATGTAAGATTTTCATTTTAAGTGTTGACTTTGTCAGACAATTATTTTCTTTTTTTGATACCGAGTTTTGATTTGTTATTTGAACTAAGGTTTGATCATTAAGATTGAAATTTATTTAACTTTATGTGTATGATGTCATGGTGAGATGCCTTGCATGCTTATAAGAAAAGCTTCCTATGAGTATGCGGCGGTTGTCATGACCTTCGACTCACAATCTCGGGTCGGGGGCGTGACAAGAGGATAGAGTGCTTTGATATCTATGCATGCAGATGGATAATGAATGATGGAGTGCTTTAAAATCTATGCAGATGGATGGATGAGAGAAGGATAGAATACTTTAAGATCTATATATGTAGATAGAAGGATAATAAAGAATAAAGCGCTTTGAGATTTATATAGATGGATGGATGGTAGAAGATAGAGTGGTTTAAGATTTATATAGGTGAATGAATAATAAAGGATATAGTACTTTAAGATTTGTATAGCTAGATAAATAGAGGATAGAGTATTTTTAGATCGCATGAAAACTACGATTCAACTTTTTTAAACCAAGGATGTTTCGAACTTTTTCTTCATTTTATTTATGGTGTCAAGATCTAGATAGGTATTTGGGTCTTGGTGGCTCGATGAAACTTTTCAAACTTTTGGGATCTAAGTATAACTGATCCAAACTTAAAGGTGCATCAATAATTTTTTTTTTTTTTTTAAATAATGAGATTAGATTGGGCTAATCCGTTTCTTTCTATTTTATTCCTTTCTCATCCTTGAGCACAATTCTGGAATCAAACCCTCGGCCTCTTGCTCAAATGGCAAGAGGTGGTGCCATGACAACTTGGCCCAGTCTGAATTTGTAGAATAGGCATCCAAAACTAAGTCCTATAAGTAGCAGTCTGAACCTTACGTTCAAAAATAAATATCCCATCCAAAGTTTACTTGAACCTTGACCAAGTCAATCTTATGACATTAATCCAACTTAGTCGAACCCAGTCCCAGACTGTGTATGGGCTGACATTTTGAAGATTGCTTGGGCTTAGGTCGTCAAGTGAGGCCGGGAATGAGTTGATTATACTGATTGAGTCGGGCGCTGGCGGAAACTTACTCGGCCAAGTTGCTTAATTGAGTCATGCGCTCTCTAGTTTAGGCATAATAAAGCTCCATTGTCAAACCAACATGGTAGTATTGCCTTTTTATTTTTTGTCCTTTTTCTTTTCCTCGTTCAAAGCAAGATGGAGAAGGTTCAAGAAAAATGCTGCAGACTGCTGGCCATCAAATGCTATCCTGACATAAATATAAAGTCAATGTCAACCTGTTAAAGCTTTATTTCAAAGTGATGGTGTAATGAACAACCTAGGGAGATCCTATCGAAGAATAAAAGAGTGGGAGTAAATCAAATATTTATAGTGCTTACTTACGGCTTATGCTTGGAAGATTTAGTTGATGTCAAACATGGCCACGTTCCTTTTAAAGTACTCTCAAGTACTAAACTTGGATGATCTTGTAAAAATTATTGAATATATAAAATGTTGAAGCAAAAAGGTGACATGTTTTGCAAGACTAGGGCCGGAACACCTTCAGTTGACACTAAATCTAGTTCCTTGACGTTCCTTCACGGTTTTTATCTTAAAAAAAATCTTATCATCATCCATGTCTGGATGAGGGATGAAACGAAGCGTGTGAGCCACGTAGACATAGCCTAACCAGCACTACAATTGTTAGCCGATTCGCCGGCAATATGAACGACAGCGAGGGCATTATGCCAACGAAGATTGAGGTAGTGGTGGGCAGTCTATCATGGATTATTATGTAATTTTAACAGAATAAAATTGACCACAAATTAACATCCATCGCCTTTCTGCTGGCCTCTATAACTTTTATTATGGTATTATTATATATATATTATTTTCATATCTATATATTGTTTAAGTTTGTTCTGTGGCTTGCGGAACAGCTTAATGTAAGTATCTTTTGCTACGCACTACGCATATATAAGACTTAGAATGCAAGAATAATAAAACCTGATAATATGATAAACCATTTTTTTGCTCGTGGATCGTACACTTGGCGCATTTTAGAAATCATCCGCTGCACATTCTTCATGTTTAAGATGCCTTAAAATGTGTTTGGTCACAAATATTATATATGGCTGAGCCATGGTTAACACCAAAAATGCTCATACTATAGTATCTCCTAGGCTATATGAGCCACAGAGATGGCTCTGCTATTCTTTATATCAATCTTGGATCTTACCAAAAGTAGCTAAAAATTTATTAATTAAAAAAGTTGGGCTCACTCAAATCTCCAAGGCTTTTGAGGTGCGCACAGGAATTATGATGCGAAACCAAATACACTTTCAAACAGAACCTCATAGAAAGTTCTTTGTTTAAGCGCCATGCACCTTCACAGGTGAGGACCCTATATCATTTGAATCTTTTGACCAATACTTTGAACCAGATCTATTTGAGTTGCTAGCAAATTGGATCCTCCCTAGACTTTAATTGAGTTGGAGAGATCCAATTATCAATCATAGACCATTATGTGATATACAAACTGTGGCTGATTGAGAATTGCAACTATGGTTGAACTAAACTAAGGAGGTCCTAATTAAGCTCGATCCTTAATTTCTAGCTTATCACTAATGAGACATGTATTAGATTCAATAGCTTGATTGCTTTGTTAGGGTTGGTTTCCTAGGGTTATCTCTTTGTTACTTGGTTATCCTCTCTGGCTTGCCTTATAAAATGACCTGTCTTGGTTATATGGTGCAATTTTTAGCTACGAAAGTTTAACAAGAAATGTTGTGGTCGTTCTTTGCCGTCTAACATCCTTAATTTGTGTTTTACATCGAAAACTGGGTTCTAATGCCTCTTATATCTTCTTGCGTTGTAGCTTGCATGGTTTTGTATTGGACGGACAACTAATTACCGCCACCTTTATATTTAATAAATGACATTGGGATGCTATGATGTTAGGGCTCTGATGGATCAATTCTCATTGATTGGATGCCAAATAACATGGCGGGGAAGGATGCTCCACCAAACAATCCGATTCACTTCCTCAGTTTGTCAATCCCATATGCACCAATCAACACAAGCCTTGATTGTAGCAAGCACATTAACATTTCTAAGACTTCAAAAATGATAGAAAGGAACATAAAAATTTCTACGAGTGTATGATCGCAAATAATAAACTTCTAGCTGGTTGACATATATGGAGTTTGCACATGGTCATCTGTAACAGTTTGTAACAATATTGGTTATTAATTCGTATCTCATCTTGCCTAGACTGGAGGACTTTTCTATGAAGTCCCTGCAAGCCAAAGAGATGGAAGGGTTTCAATAGCAAATGAGACATTGACAAATCTCCCTCCTCCATCATTTGACCTCAACCAACTCAGTCAAAGCTTTGCTCGAAAAGTGTTGAGCCAGGATGAGAGGATAATCCTCTCAGGTATTGTATTAGAAGCATGCATGCACACACTCTCCTAACACTGTGGTGAGGGCTAAAGCTTGAAACAAAAGTAATTATCTAAATTCTTGTAAATGCTTTTTATAGGGGCACATAGAATTGGTCGGTCCCATTGTAGCTCCTTCAGCAGCAGATTCTACAACGTCAACTCAGCCTACAGCCAAGACCCGAGCTTGGACCCGATCTATGCAGCCCAACTAAAGCAAAAGTGCCCAAATTCGAGCAGTGGTGCAAACCAGGTGGTGCCAATGGATCCAAACAGCCCAAAGACGTCGGACACTAGCTATTATAGCAATCTCTTAGTGAACCGTGGTATGTTCACTTCCGGCCACACCTTGATGTCAACCCCAGCAACGGCAGAAAAGGCGAGGCAGAATGCAGTGGACTGGTTGGCCTTCCAGAAGAAGTTCGGAGAAGCAATGATTCGAAGATGGGCAAGATTGGAGTCCTCACTGGAAGCGAGGGAGAGATAAGATGCACCTGTAGGGTGGTGAACGGAGTATTCTATATATTGACCACATGCATTCACTAGTCCATGGTGCCTGATGTTCTTTTGTATATTGGCTATTTAATAGCGGTTGCAAGTATTTTGAAGGTATTTGTGTTTTGGGTTGGTTTTCAGCATTTATTTTGAATCCTTGAGTGACGTGAGAACCCATAGTGATGATGTAATAATAATGTCGGAAGACATGTTTTCCTATGTAATCCAAAGCCAGTGACATTGTTGTTTTTTTGTATGTATCGTAATAAGAGGCCTGAAGCCTTCTCATTCGCATTCTTTTGGTGATTATCGATCGAGTTGCTATTTTTTGAAAAAAATAAAAAGAAAACAAAATGAGGGGCAATTTGGGCAAAACACTGAACTTCATTCCGAACAACGATCATAAGTTTCGTATGCTTCATGGATCTAGCATAAGATAAATGTGAAATTTAGGTATGATTCAGTAGCATGCACTCTTAACGGTTTCAAACTAGGTCATTTACGAGACATTAGATCATTAGTATCCTCAAAGGACTCATCTATATGGGAGAAGTTGTGAGGACTGTGACTATGGGTTCGCACTAACCTATCAGCTATAATGAAATTATGGTATTGGTGCAATGACATAATAGCGCTAATCTGCTTAAGACCCTATTTATTCATATTGTATTTGTGAGTTATTAAAGTTTGAACACAAAAAAAACTTGATTGAAGGCCTAGCTTATTATAGCCCCTTCAGCGATAAATTAAGTTAGCACTAAGTGATGTTAAACTCCAAGTGGCACCTTACCTATTGCATAGTAGTTATTTGGAGGAGGAAATATTTATAGATTCTGCTACTTTAATACTCGAATTTTTATAAGAGAATGCTGGATAATTTTTAAATTTTTTTTTTGATTTTTGTGTGGAAAAGTTCAAGCATTGAAACCTTTATTTCACATTTATTTTTTTTTGGGTAAAGAATTTCACATATAATTTAATATTAAATCTTATTCCTATATTAGAAAAATAAATATAAAATAAGTTGCAATTGATATTTCTCACAAGTGCACTCTAATTGAATATTTGCATTCGATCGTTTGGGCTGATCTCCACCCATGCATGCACATGTATTCAGGTACGGTCCGCCAACCATGCTGTGCACCGTCAAGATGCCTCATGAGTGCGGGTGAGCTGGCTACTTTTCTAGAAATCTATCTAATGCTTTTGATTATCTTGACTTATGCTCTGGAATTATTTAGTATTTATTTTGGTTTTTAATAATACTTAATTACAAGATTTTATCAAGCTAGCCATGGGAGAGGCTTGCCTTTGTGGCAAGTCTACCCGTGATTGCCTCCATTCATATAAAGGCCATGGTCCAGGCTCCATATATGTGCACAAACAAATTATAAGAATGCTCTTTTCCCCTGCAATAACAATCTCCTGCTCTTTCTTTTCCTCTAGTCTCTTTTCACTTACCAATTACTTCTACCACATCTATATTTTTCCTTGCATACTTTCAGGAAGCGTTTGATTTGTAACTGAAATCAAAATGAGAATGGAAATGGAAATGACTTGGAATCGGAATCAAAATGGCCAAATCTCTTGAAGCATTTGGTTCGTGATCAGAATCGAAATTGGAATCGAAATTAGAACGAAAAATTAAATCCATAGAAGAGAGTAGGAATTGAGTTCTATATTGACTGACCCATTCCCATTTCACCTTGGAATCAGAATCGGAATAAAACTCCTCCCAACCAAACAATTGGAATGGGAGTCATCCATTCCGATTTCGATTCCAGACTTCCACTTCTCCCAATCAAACACTCCCTCAAAGTATTGATTTCAATCAACTTAAGGAGTTGATTAGATCAAGCCTTTCATATCTTTATGCTGAAGAAGCTAAGTTGGATCAGTATATTACATTTTGGCACTCGGAGATCATCGTATATATGGCAGCTCTGAAATAAGATCTGAAAAAAAAAAATATAAGTTTGAGCCAAAATTTAAGACTTGTACGTGTAGTTGCCCAACGCGTTGTTGCAAGAGGATTTAATAAGCTGAATCAAACAAATGTGGTTCAACGAAGATTGCAGATAGTTTCTATAGTCTAAATATAAAGTGACAACCAAGGTGAATTATTATGAGATGAGTAAAGTGAGAATTAGAAATAGATCAAGGCAGATCAAACATGATTATCAGTCATAGGATTTGATCATTGTTTCGAATATGGCTAATGGAGGATAGTTGGTATCAATTATCAAAATTGTCAGCAATGGAGGTTAGACATTGGTTACTACCTTAGAGGATGGGTAGTTATAGCATTGTTTGTCTTCTAATATAGATAAGTAGATAGAACGTAAATAGAAAAATCTTTTTATTGGTCACAATATATAAAATCAATTTATCTTTAATTTTATTCTTGCATTTGTCATTATCTTTAATTTTTTTATTTTTAATTTCTAGTAGGATTTTAATTTAATTATCAATAGCAATAGTAATAGAGTACTTTGATCATAGTCCAATCATATCCTATTATATCCTATTATTTTTCCAAATAAATAGTATAATGCAGCAAAAATTTTTGAAAATTAAAGCATCGGATCCACGCTACTCTCATCACATATTGTTTGGTTATCGACTTTTCTTTTGACCATTTTGGTGAGAGAAAAAGAGCTAATAAATTTTTTGGCATGCCTGTCTTTCTCTCTCTGGATGGAAAAGAGAGAATAATAATCGTACCTTAGAAGTATTAGACTTGTACTCTTTGGGCAATGTTTTACATCTCCGATACAGGTTCTCCTTATTTTTTTGGGCAAATAATTCTTTTTATTTTCAGTTTGTTGCTTAAATTATTTTTCCAGATCTTATTTATAATTATTTTGTCATATAATTTTTATTATTTCATTAATATTTACCACTAACAAAGGGCCTATACGGCCTCATCAAAATCTGCCGTATACCCCGATTTTTGGTGTTTTTTGTATTTTGGAAATGACAGTACTGTCGGCCGCTCAAGTTAAAGTGTCAAGCTAAGATCTCACCAAAAAAGAAAAAAATAAAGAGATATTTTGCTGAGATTAGTCCAGTTGGCAGTCGTAGGCATCTGCTATAGCTTCAGCACCACAGGGTTAATTCCTTGTCGACCCGGCCCTCCTATTCTCACAAAATTGCAAAATACCGAGTCAAAACAAAACCTCACCGTCCATCTAGAATCGTTCACGATATTCCATCAGCTACAGTGGCACGGAGACGGGTCCGTTCCAAGGCCCATCTCCACAGCTGCCCGGCTCCCCTCGAGCAGGTGCCTACCCAAGTGCTGAAGATTCCACGTACGTCTCCTTAAGTTCAACTTGCCACTTTGGACTGACTCTACTCGATCGTAGTCCAACCACTTTCACCACCACTCTCCACCAAATTAATCGACCGCCGGATAGCTGGAGCTCAACCAGTCAAACCATCTCGCCGCCACTCTCCGCCAAATCCGCCAAATTCCCGTCATTAATGGACGCCATGCAACTACGTATGTCGCCAAGCTCCGTCTTATTTGATCTCTTGATCGATCTATCCCCATGATAACCGCCTCTACATACACATGGTGGCCTCCACCAACGTGGACATGCCGCTTAGATGTATTGACCACCACCTCTTTCTTCCTTCGACCCCGCTGTGTGGAACGTGTTCAATGTTTATTAACATTATTATGGACCCATCTCACGTTACGCCTAGCGTCGTCCTGTGTCCACATGGAAGTCCTTTTCCACACCCACTTTTCAAATGAGACGTGCTTTCCAGCGTGTTTCCCACATGCCACTATTCCCGAATGGTGCCCAGCACCTAACCAATCCAGTATGGTTGAGCTATAAATAGGCATATGGTGAAGCTCGGATACCGGCAAAATAAGACTTGAGTTGGAATAGATCGAGAGAGAGAGAGATGGGGTTTGGGAAAGAGGTTGTGTTAGCAGTTATGGTGGTTTTCTGCTTGAGTTCTCAGCTGGAGGCTCAGCTTCAAGTGGGGTTTTATGACAGCATATGTCCTCAGGCCGAGCTTATTGTGAAGACTCAGGTTACAGTGGCACTTCTTAGTAACATCGGTCTGGCTGCTGGACTTGTGAGAATGCATTTCCACGACTGCTTCATCAGGGTAAGCTAACTTCATGAGCTCTTTATTCATGCCCAACTCCTTCCTCGGTCCTTAATCATTGTGATAATATGCTTAGCTTGAATGTGATGTGTTCGAGAAGTAGAGATTAACAGAATCGAAAACAATTCGGAATGTGATAAGTATGTCATTAATTCCTTGTTTCCTTATACTGCAGGGCTGCGATGGGTCCGTTCTCATAGACTCAACTTCAACAAACACTGCAGAGAAGGATTCTTCGATCAACAAAAGCCTCCGAGGATTTGATGTCATTGACAGTGCTAAGGCCCTGTTGGAAGCTACATGCCCGGGAATGGTTTCATGTGCTGACATACTTGCAATTGCAGCAAGGGATAGCATAGAACTGGTAATCCTTTATACCATCCCCTGTATTTGTCCATGTACTACAACAGGCTCTTTGGTATGCTGGATGCGTTCCCTTTTTCAGTGAGCATGGATCGCTCACGCCTTGGTTTAAACATTACAAAATAGAAAAGAAAATGAGGCCACGCACCATCCCACTTGGATGACTTTCTGAAAAGAAATGGATGGGACGACCGGCTTATCCCTTCAGTGTTAATGCCTTGCCTCAGATAAATTTAACTTGGAATTCGACCATGCAAATTAACTCATGCAAGTAACTCTTTTAGTCCAAAGAATAGTTGGTAAAGTCTTTGGGCTGTGGTCAGAAAATCGAACCAAGCCTGATTTACTTTCTCTTAGATTGGATAGTATCAGCTTTAATATTATTTTCAGAAAAATTCTTTGTGCACCACAGGTGGTGCAAAACTGTACGCATCATCCACGGTAATTGACTATGCAGGGTTGGAAGAAATTTTTTTTTTTCGTATGCCATATTTTGATCCTGCACGTGAGCTAATCACCGCAGACGATGTGCGCATTCTGCACTATCTGTGGTGCATAATTTTTTTTTTTATCAGTAGCGTTAGCTGTAATATCCAATGAGTTATCTTAAACCACGTGGCTGGATGATGGGTAATTTTTAGCCCATGTTAAGAACAAATTCAAATAAAAATTTAGTCCAAAGAGAAAAAAAGAAAAAGAAGATCATGAGCCAAACACTAGAATATTTTCACAAACATAAACATCAAATCCAAGCTCCCAATTGATCACCATTCTACCTAATTCCATCTTTTCACTTTAATAAAGTAAGAATCATGACCTGTCATTAATTAGAGAAAAATATAATTTTATAATTTTGAGGGTTGCCGACATAGCAGGAAGCCTACTAAATATTTGGGTTTTGGAACTTTGTACATCAACTTAGCTGAAGGCGGATATCAGCTGAAATTGGTAAGAGAAAGCCAGTTGGTTTTTGGACACTGACCGCTATTGATTGATCATGATTCATGAACAGAAAGCTCTATGACTACGTGCGTACAGGGAGCCCCAGCATTATTGGTCTTGTGAATGGCCCCTGCGGGTCCTGCACATCATGGGCGGATTTCTTAAATATAAAGTTATCCTAATTACACATATGTTTCTTTGTTGTGCAGACTGGAGGGCTCTCATATGAGGTCCCAGCTGGACGAAGAGATGGAACAGTCTCATTAGCGTCCGAGACATTCACTAATTTGCCAGGGCCAGGCTTTAACGTTGATCAGCTTACCCAGAGCTTTAAAGTTAAAGGTCTCACCCAGGAACAAATGGTCACTCTCTCCGGTAAGGCCCGGCCACTGACTCCTGGGTTGTATTTGAATCTTCCTAGGTAGCATAACAATAATACTATATTGTTTTTTAATGAACCGGGAGAGCTAAACCACCCAATTTTATTATGATGGATACAATTACATAGTTTAATTAATACGGTACTATATTGTTAACCGGACTGGCCCCGATCTACTTATTGAACCCCATAAAAATTGGTTCATAACTAATAACCATGCACATACATGAAAGCACGCTTGGAAACATGCACATGCGCACATTAGTTCAAAGGTTCCAACATAATTTAGATTGTTATTTAGGACTATTGTGAATAAACTATAAAATCATCATGTAAACTAAAAAGGCAGGATAGTCTAGATAGTTCAGACCATTAATAACCTAAA